>NC_049910.1:13418779-13718779 GCF_001411555.2 Juglans regia
GATAGTGAGGGAGAGATGGAGAAAGAGATAAAGGAAACTCATTGTGAATGCTGGAGCTGCGTATGGTGTAGAGATGAAGGTGGTTGTCCTGGCAGCGTCGAACGTGCGGGAAGGAGTTGTGCAAAGAGTTAGGAGATGGATAGTGGCAACGTCAGTGGCTGGGTGGTAAAGCCATAACTCACGGTGGCCGAAAAGAATTGCTCTATTTTGATGAGCCAAAACAGAGGTCTTCAGTTCTCAATGTAGGTGGCTTCTGATCTCGCATGGGTTGGGCACGGAGGTGAAGGGTAGAGGTTTAAACGGCTGATGGTTGAGTGGGTCTTGGCGGCTTATGGAGGTGTAGACCAGGTTCGTCGGGAAGGCGACTGTGATGGCTTCACGCGGCATGCAACGCGGTGCACGTTACACGGAGTAGGATGGCAAAGGCTTCCTGTTAGGCGTGGTGTTTTCTGAGTGGGTGAGGACTAGGCTGGGCTGTTTGCAAAGAAGAGTTGCTGCGTGTGGAGTGGCTGTTGGGTGGCAGCGACGGGGAGAAGGTTGAAGAGGGCAACAACTGTGTTTCGACAGTGGGAAACCGAGAGGAGGGGGGGGAAAAGAAGAACGGCTATACTAGGTTTTTGTTGAGGATGAAGAACGTGTGAATAAATAGATGGATGGATGACCAAAAGAAAACCCTAGACATGAGATAGTAACATTCATGCGGATGGAAAAGAGTCGTGCGGGTGAGAAACTGCTCATAAACCGATAGTTTTTCCAAGATTTAAACAAATGGGCAAGATCTACAAAAAAAAAATACTACCCGATCCATATTATAAAACCCAAAAAAAAAAAAAAAAAAAACCTAAAATATCAAGCTCAAAAAAATAAATAAATAAAAATTGCATAGTCCAACCAAACAACTTCTGGGTCCGGTTGTTAAAAAAATATAGCTTAGAAGCATGTAATTATACTTACGTAAAACGAAATTCTTTGAATAAAGTAGCAACTACGTACGCGATGGAGGTTCACCATGAAGAGTGGAGCTGCGAAGGAGTTGGGTGATGTGGCAGTAGTGTTTACTACGACGGTGCACTGGAAGAGAGAGAGAGTGGTGAGCGAGAAAGAGAGAACAAAGAGTGAGAGATGTGTGAGGTAGGAACAGAGACGGAGAGAAAACACACAAAATACTCACCAAGAGGGTAGCGATGCAGCGGCAACAAGGTGGTTGGGTAGCAGCAGGTCAGGAAAGGTTGGGGTGTTGGCGTCGCCGGGCTTCCCTTCGCCGTGGCTGGTGGCACCGAAATAAGATAAAGTGCCCTGTTTTGAGATGCAAAAATAGAGGTCCTTCGGTGTGTTTGAGGGTGGTGTTTTATGACGTGGGTTCACGGCTAAACTATGGCAGTGAGGTCTGGGTAGAGGTTTACGTAGGGTGGATGAACTAGGCGGCAACTATGTGGAGGTGCTGGGGTGGTGTGATAGGGCACGGTGGGGACTTCATTCATGCATGGGTTGCATTGATTTTGTATGGGGGCAGCGTGAGTTCTGGACAGTGCAACGGCTGGAAAAACAGAAGGGCACAAGGAGGTTTGAAGCACTGGGCACTGTCTCACAGTGGTGCATGGTGGCAAAGGGAGTTAACGGCAACAACGGGATGGCTGAAGAGGGCAGCATGGCAGCAAATGTCACAAAGCAGTTTCTCTTGCGTGGGCTAATGTATGTGTATATATATGTGAGTGATGGAAACCCTAAGGGAAACGTTGAGATGAAGAAACGTGCATGCCAAGGACGTGAGGAAAACTCTAGGGGAGAAAATAGACGGAAAAGAAAACGTGAGTGAACTGTGAAGTTAACGTGTGAATAAATAGGTGATTGAAACAAAACAAAAACAAAACCCTAAAGCTAAGGAGAATAAAGGCGTACGTGCATGAGAGTGCAATCGTGCTAGGCGGCGAAAATATCATAAACTCAGTTGGTTTTAATGGTTTAAAAGACATGGGTGTGGGCTTGGGTCTTGGTCTTTTTCTTGAGTCATTGATCACGACTCAATTTCTAAAAATAATTCAACTAGTCGCAAAATTTTCTCGACTCATAAAAAGATTTTTAAACTAATTATAAACACCAAAGAAAAATCAGAAACCTCCAAAACAAATATTTTAAGCCCGTAGTCTATTCCAAAAAAAACTTGAACACTCAACCGGGTTTTTCATACGCATAAGCCCAAAAATATATAAAAATCGGGCTTGACTGGGTCCGGGTGTTACAGCTCTAATTCTAACTCACGTAAAATCTAATATGTTTCTCATTATTAACATAAGCAATAATGATACTCCCATGAAAAAGGTTAACAAGACTCTTCCATGGGCGCCAAAACAATAACTGCTAGTGCATGTTTGACTTTTGTTAAAAAAAAAAATTTAAAAATATTCAAGTTTAAAAAATGTCTTATATTTAAAATCGAATTTGAGTTGTCCCTCCATTTTATTTTAGGGTTCCCTCTCTATCATACCATCTTTTGTTACCATATAGCCATTGGCCATATCTCGCTAATCTCTGTCACTGCTTGCTACGTAACTTACAGCATTATGAGTTCAAGAAAGTCTCCACCACCACATTTTCTCTTGAGTTTCACCACCGCTCACCACTGGGTTTGAGCCTCTCCACTGGCTGAGGGAGGGGGCATTTATACCTGGCCGGGGTGGCCCCCGAGATGGAGGTGGTGGGTGTGTCGCTCCGTACTCGGGTCGGGTGTCCTTGCTAACTCCCGGCCACGCAACAGACTCGCCAAACCTGATTGCGACTATCACTGACACCCCAGGAGGCATGTCATGGCGTGCCGAGTTCAGGGATACATTAAATGTGGCGTGGCTCTCTGTCGTGGCATGCCAGTTTCCATTCCATTAAATGTGGTGTGGTTCTGGTCAGGTACATCCATCCCTCTGACTAGTCCAGAAGCCAAGGTTCAGGGACATGGAGTGTCCAGAAATGTCGGCCAGTAGTGGTGTCAAACAGTCCTGCCTTCCGTCCTATAGTCAGTGTTCATTACCCGATTGCTTCCCTTCTTAGGCCCTTATAGCCTGACATGGCCTAGCCCAGCCCTTGGACTCTTCGGGCCTTGCAGGCTGGGCCAACTTCCCCTAGCCTGGCCGTGGGGATTATTCCCCTCACAGAAGACATCATCGATAGATGACAATCTTGGAAGACGATATTGGAGATGTGCTTTTTGTGACAAAAAGATAGTATGTGGTAGTTGTTCTTTATTTCTTATATTTAGAAAAAAAAATTCCATTTAATTAGTTGAGGTCATTAGATTTCCATTTTTTACCACAAAGGTAAGGTCGATGCAATTTCTTTGTGTGGCACAATGTAGCACGCGCAAACAGGTAGTGATGGACATGATGCGATTTCTTTCACTGGGATTTGTAATGATCAATGTGTACTCATCATGGATGTATGTAGTTTTTAATTATGAATGTAATCTACCACCATTGAGTTTTGAGTCGGGACATTTAATTTGTTATGCCCATATTTGTAAAATATGCAAGACAGGTTTGAAGCTAGGCCGAAAAAATGAACATAGGACAGAAAATAGAGGTAGGCCAAAAAATTATGCTTGGTCAAAAAATGAAAATAGGCTGTAAACATAAGGTAGGATGGAAAAATGAACTTAATTCAGAAAATGAAGATAGGACAGAGAATCAAGTTCAAGTCTCCCCACTTTTGTTTAAAACAATGATTAGTAAACAAATAAAACATATTTAAATAGTTTTTTAATAATATAATATCATATCGTCAAAAAAATGACGAGAAAAAATACGTAGCATTATTCTTTAACAAATCATTCAACAAACATCAACAATTCCAACTTTAAGGCCTCAACCTATATATGTTAGACATAAATGTTTAGTCTTGATTCGTAATTACATATATCATAATTGATTAACATCCCAATGATGCATTCCTATCTCTTGGGTCCAAAAGACTTTCAATGTCTCCCCAAATGTTCGAACGGTCGAACAAACTTATGCTCTTTCTAAATCTCAAGAAAAATGTTATTTTTTCCAAAAAGATAATATCAAAGAGTATTTAGACAAAGGGTATAAATACATACATGTTGGTTCAGTATAGATTGCAGCCAAACCTCTAACCAGAAGAGGAATAAATGCATCTGTACTTTTCTGTTTAAGAGATGCCAGGGTCAACAATTTTGAAACTAGTATTCTTGGAATGATTCAGTCCTCTCTTTCCGCTATTTTTGGTATCAGAGCCATCTGGTATCTAATTGTTGCAATTACTTCTCTTCATTTCATTTATCTTGTTATTCCACAACCCCCACCCTGAGTTCTTACTTTCATTAGTTCAGTATCTTTTCTGTCTGTCTAGTACCCTTGGTATGTCCTGTTTGTCAGAGAGCGTGAGGGCAGTTTGGGTTGTCGGGTCGAGAAAAAATGGTGATCGTAGACCCCTGAAGTGCAAAGGTCGGTGTTGTCTAACAACAAAATGAATAGGATGTTTAGATCTAATTCAACTATTAGTTACAGGTCGTCCAGACCACCAGACATAGTAAATGAAGAAGACTGTTCTTTGAAGAGACAATTTCTATTCCCCCTGTTTTGGAAAATTGGTAAATCCCCAAACTTCCTGTGAATACTATTTATCAGACCTCTTGGGTCCAAAAGACTTTCAATGTCTCCCAAAATGTTCGAACGGTCGAACAAACTTATGCTCTTTCTAAATCTTAAGAAAAATGTTATCTTTTCCAAAAAGATAATATCAAAGAGTATTTAGACAAAGGGTATAAATACATACATGTTGGTTCAGTATAGATTGCAACCAAACCTCTAACCAGAAGAGGAATAAATGCATCTGTACTTTTCTGTTTAAGAGATGTCAGGTTCAACAATTTTGAAACTAGCATTCTTGAAATGATCCAGTCCTCTCTTTCTGAAGGACCAGTTCATTTTAATTGTTTTCCTGATTTAACTCTTTCATTTGATGATGATCATATTATCAAGGTTTTAACTTTGAACATACTGACATCTGGTTATGATATGATCAAATGTAGTAGACCTCTTGCTTTGATTTTTCAGATTTATTATCGTCTTTTAAAAACGAATTTTGACCCAAAAGCAATTGCAAAACCTTCTACTGGTAGTACTCTCCTGATTCAGTTCTAGTGATTCAGAATATCACTCTGAATCTGAAACTCCTGGTCCTTCTGATCCAAACCTGGGTTGCAATTGTGATAGTACTTGTTGTAAGCCTCCTGGTCAGACAATTAATGTTTTGACAAAGGCTGAAGAATAAGAAAATCTCTTGCTAACCCTGATCTCCCAAATTACTAATCCTGAACTTAAAGAAGATAATAGTCCGCCAAGAACCAGAGACTTCTAAGCAAAGGATTAATTTTCAAGAAACCTTGGAGAGATTGCAAAAGAAAAAACCCAAGGAGATTTCTACCTCTGGATTACAACATGAAATAAATTATGTTAAAAAATAACTTGTTGAAGTCAGATCTGAGGTAAGCAACCTCAAATCTGAAAATGAAGTTTTAAAACTAGAATTTTTGTTGTTTAAAATAGACAAACAACTTGATCAAGATATTCCTTCTGACAATGAACAAACAAATGATTCTGGTTCAAGCCAAAATAATGTGGCTACTGACAACCAGATATGTTTAATCCGTCAAACCATTCCTCCTAAATGGTTTTCAAGGGTTACTATTGTCGTTTAACATGATTTTCACTTCTCTGTAGTTGCTATGATTCACTCCGGATCAGACCTGAATTGTATTCAAGAAAGATTAATCCCTAGCAAATACTTTGAGAAATCTACTGAGAGATTGTTTTCGACAAATGGATCTCAAATGAAGATCAATTATGAGCTTAACAATGCTCATGTTTGCCAAGACAATGTTTGTTTTAAAATACCTTCTGTTTTGGTCAGAAATATGTTTGACAAAGTGATTTTGGGTATTCCTTTTATCTCTTCTTTATATCCCTTTTTGACTGAGAAAGATGGTATTACTACTGATCCATTTGGTCAGAAAGTTAAATTCAAATTTGCTTCTCGTTTTGAAATTGATCAAGATAAAAGTTTGAAATCTTTAATTCTTGCAAAAGAAAAACTTTTGAATTTCCTCCAACAGGAGATCAAATATAAAAAGATTTCCGAACAATTATCTTCCCCTTTACTACTTTCAAAAATTGATGATTTCAATAAAAAATTGATTTTTGATGTCTGTTCTGATTTACCCAATGCTTTTTGGTATAGAAAGAAACACATCGTTTCTCTTCCCTATATCAAAGGTTTTGATGAAAATACTATTTCGACTAAAGTCAATGCTATTCAGATGAATAGCAAGACTTTAGAATTTTGCCAAAAAGAAATTGAAGATCTTCTTAATAAAAGGATAATTAGACATAGTAAGTCCCTGTGGTCTTGTCCTACCTTCTATGTCCAGAAAAATGTTGAGCTAGAACGGGGAACCCTTCGATTAGTCATTAATTACAAACCCTTTAATAAAGTCTTAGAGTGGATTAGGTACCCTATTCCGAACGGAAATGACTTAATTCACAGGTTGAGTGATGCCATAGTCTTCTCCAAGTTTGACCTAAAATCAAGATTTTGGCAAATCCATATAGCAGAGTCGGATAGGTATAAGACTGCTTTTGTTACCCCTTTTGGTCACTAAGAGTGAAATGTGATGCCTTTTGGTCTCAAAAAGTCCCCTAGTGAATTCCAAAATATTATGAACGACATTTTCAATTCATTCACCCAATTTACCATCGTCTACATAGATGATGTTCTTGTTTTTTTAAAATCTATTGATAAAGATTTGAAACATTTTTACTCGTTTCTTGACATTATTAGGTTAAATGGTCTTGTTGTTTTTGCAAAAAAGATCAAATTGTTCCAACCAAAATTAGATTCATTGGTTATGATATTTCTTAAAGCAAAATCAAACCCATCCAACGAGCCATTGAATTTGCTGACAAATTTCCTGATATCATCATTGACAAAAAAACAATTGTAAAGGTTTTTAGGATCTCTCAATTATGTTGCTGATTTCTACAAGGATATGAAGAAACAATGTCGTCCTCTGTTCAAAAGACTTCTATCCAATCCTTCTCCTTGGACAACAACTCATACTGCTCTAGTAAGGAAAATCAAGGCACATGTTAAAACTCTTATGTGCCTTGGAATCCCTACTTCTGATTCATTTAAAATTGTTGAAATAGATGCCTTAGACATTGGTTATGGTGGCATTCTAAAACAATGTGTTTCACCAGGCTCTTCTAAACAAATTGTTCGCTTCCATTCTAGAGTCTGGAACCCTGCACAAGAAAATTATAGTACCATTAAAAAAGAAATTTTATCTATGGTACTATGTATTTCCAAATTTCAATTTGATTTACTTAATAAAAAATTCCTAGTAAGGATTGATTGTAAAAGTGCTAAATTTATTTTAGAAAAAAATGTTCAAAACATTGCATCAAAACATATTTTTGCACGCTAGCAAGCTATTTTAAGCGTTTTTTATTTTGATATTGAATATATCAAAATTTCTCAAAATTCTATTCCTGATTTTCTTACCCGTGTATTCTTGCAGAATCCTCAAGATGAGCAAGAAAAAAGGAAAAGAGAAGTAGACTGCTCCTCCCCCTCCCATTCCTGATAAGAAAACTATCAAGAATAAGACTGTTTCAACCCTTGCTTCAAACAGTTTGTAAATTGCCAATAGGTTTACCCCTCTTGGTAAGATAATCCAGCCACCCACTTTTGCTTCAAAACTTGCTGCTAATTTTGACCCCTATGCCAAAGCAATTGCGTCAAAAACTACTTCTGCTTTTGCTACCCAGTATTTCCTCCCAAAAGGAAAAGCTGAGTACATTAAAAAAGCATACCCCACCCACTTGTTTTACATTGAGCCGAATAGATCTGCCCAAACAGATTTATTCAAAATTGCTTCATCTTATTTTCCCCTAGGATTTCATTGGATTCCTGAAGATTCTACCAAGAACCTCCAATACTACTCCAGTATTCTAATCCTGACTGATTCAATTATCATAAAGCCAATTTATGATAAAACTGAAAACTATAAATTAATTTATCACAGTGCCTACATCCTCCAAGTCCTCAATGAAGAAGAATGGGGAACAAACCCATTCACTCCTAAGAGACTAGGAAAAACAGACACTGCTTTCACTTATCATGACTATATCACTGCCTGGCATCGATTCATGTTTTTTCAGGTACCAGATATGAGTCATTCATGGTTTCTAAATTTTGACAAGAAATTCAAAGGAAAACTCCCCTACTGGTTCCTCCGTTGGTGGGACAAATTCGGACCAATCCTTGAGAATTTTCCTAATGAGCTCCTCCGAGCTTTCAAATGTTATTCTAATGTAGCAACCATTAAACTTAATAGGCATATGCAAAAATTCCCTTACAATGTCCATTTTTACCAGAAGTACAAAGTACCCTGGATAATGAAATAGAAATATGAAAGACATGCTGATATCATGGTTAGGTATTGCTGCACAAAATGGTGGGATAGGTTTCCCTATACCCAACAAATAATTGAATATGTGATAAGAGATTTCTCCCAAACTGCTCCAGATTTGCAGGACAAAAAGGAATTCCCAGAAATCACATATGGTTCCCTTGTTTCAACTGGATATCCACAAATCCAGGCCTCTGCTTCACCAACTACTTCCTATAGAGGAAAAGCCACAAGCAGTTCCTATAAGAAAAAGTCCTCTAAGAAGAATGCTCTTGAAGGATTTTCTAAAAAGGATTTAGTTCAGCTGCTAAGAAAATCTCTAGAAAATGATTCTAAAGAAGATAATAATTCAGAAGCATCCTCAGAGGCTTCCATTAATGATCCTTACAAATACTTTGGCCATGATTCTCCAGATACCCCAAGACTATCTGAAGATTAATCATGCTATTGTTGAAGACTGACCGTCCAAAAGACTGATCGAGCTTTTCAAAAAGTTCACTATTGAAAGGCTGACCGTCTCAGACTGATCGAGCCCTTCTTTTAATAATTTAACATTTTGTGTCAAAAGCAGATTCCGCAACGACACAATAATGGCCTCTGCACTGCCACTATATGCCAAAAGAAGTCACTCACAAAGACAGCTGAAGACATAAAGTTGACAACCAGACTATACCCGTGCTCAAATAGTATTTACTGTTCACTCACGGACCTACTTTTACTATTCTCTTTAATTATTGTAAATAGAAACTCCTTGTGCTATAAAAGGAGAACCATGCTTCAGAATTAGGTAGAGCTCACTCACCTCATTCTATCCTCTATATCTCTTACCATGTCCTTTCTCTGTTACCATATTTTGCTCTCACCCTGTTCCAATTACTGTAAGTGCAAATCTGCACTATCTGTTTTGAAAGCTTTGTAATTTTACTAAACTTTATGTTAATGTTATTTTGTTCATATAATCTATTTTGCTTTGCATACATGCATATGGTCGGTTTAACAGCCTGCATATTATTGTGCATACTCTGATCTAATTACTTGCTCCCCTTCCTTCTCTTCTTCTTCAGTCTCCCTTTATTTCCGCTATTTTTGGTATATATATATATATATATATATATATATATATATATATATGATGGGGTTCTCTATCCAGTAAATTAAATGTTTATTTAAACCGCAAAGGAATCTTGGTTTCCAAGATGGAGACTGAGTCGAGTTTTTCAATCTACCATATGACAAATGCGCACCGACCCCTGCTCTGAATTTTTGTTTCTATATACTGTTACAAGAAGAAGATGTGATGCTTCCATGAATTAATAAAGCTTTCTCCTAAGCCATTCTTCTCCCTTCCTTCCATGATTCCATCGCACTTTACTTTTTATGTCCATAAAAACCTACGTGTTTTTCTTTATTTCTTATTTTTCTGATTTCAAGTATCATAAAAGCCAATCTAACTTGTTTCGGATATCTACACCATAAACGCGTGCCACCTACGAAACAATCCATAACCTTCTAGACTGCTAGAGTGACTATATTCACGCTAGGGGTGTAAAATGTCCCTGCCCTGAGTGTCAACGTTCAGGGAAGAACACGAACCCGAGAACTCGCCCGAATCTCTTCCGTGCACCTCCTCAGCATGGATTAGATCTCAGATTTCGTCCCAGTTCAACTTCATCTTACCTGCAAAATTACTCACAGCCATTCTCATAGTCTCCCAACTATTCAACAATGATGTTAACATGATTAATGCTCAAATCTCATCATCAAACTCATTCTTGACTAACGACAATTAATTTATGATAGTATTGAAATCACTCAAGTGTTAGGCAACTGACGTACCTTCTACCATCTTGAGGTTGAACAACTTTTTTTTATGAGATGCACCTTATTATTTGCCGACGGTTTTTCATACATACGTGACAAAGCCGCTATAAGTTCTGTTGTAGTCTTTTCCTTGATAACATTATGTTCAACTGATCTCGACAAGGTCAGTTGAATGACCCCAAGACCTGTTAACCTACCAGGTTCCAATCAACATTTTCCATGATGTCCGACTTCTTCCCTAGTAGAGGAACATAAATTTTCTTCCCATAAAGATCATAATCCTCAATCAGCATTCTCCAATATCCTAAATATGTACCATCAAACTTCTCTATTCTAGTTACCTTCACTTATTCCCTTTTCATCGTTCTTACTCAAGCCCAAGCCTGAAGTTCTGATACCAACACCCCAAGTTCACACCAACGATGTCATAGACAAGTAACATGCAACGAGAAAAATAAACAATCACATAACACAGAATATATGTGGTTCGACAATGTGCCTACATCTGCAAAATTGTAGGGGATTTTATTCAAAGGGGAGTTTACAATACACTGTGAGAACACATGGTTTCTCTCTCCTCACTATCACTTCCTCTCTTTCTAGCATCTTTCCTTATCCTCCAAGGAATTCTACTGTCCTATGTTCCTCAAGCAACCCACATATGCTTTAAATAATACATATATAAATACTTATGTATATAAATGGCACGGAAAAAATCCTAAGGTGGTTTATTCACTCTAGCGGAGTGTCGAGCGCGTCTCGAACAAACTCTTTGCCTGAGCTTCACTCGAGCTACTTGCCGCTCAAGCCTTAAGTGAACTCTCTGTTTGAACTTCTCTCAAGCAACATATCGCACGACTGTCAAGCGAACTTTCTATCTGGTGTTTTTTCAGCTCACAAACCAAACTCCACAAACCCAAGATGGTCATCCAAATCACTTGAAGACATTGGCTTACTCATTTAATTAAGACTAAAACAAGACAATTAGATAGTTAATTATTGACCCTGTAGAAATAGACTTCATGCTATCAAAATTATATATATTATATATAAAGTGGTATCTCACTTGTTTTGATATATATATATATATATATTACTCTATATATTACTCTATATTCATGCACGCTTAACCTACAATAAATGAGCAAGGTAGGTAACCTTAGATTACTCAAACCTATCTCCTACGTATTTTAATATGATTTAGCAAATTAGTCAACAACGTGAAAATATTCTAATTAATTTAAGCCCTCAATTACCTATGTATGTTAGGCAGAAATGTTGTGCCACATGCAATTTTTTATTATACATTACATATATCCAATAATGCATTCTTCGTCTTATATGTGATGGGGTCCCTGGCTAGCTAAATGTTGTTTAACGCTGCTTTTGAAACCCACAAGTGCCTTTAAGATCGATCCGACGGATGCAAAAGCAAATTTTATGCAAATAGTTATTTCCATGCCAATTCTTTATATACTTAATTCATCAATGAAGTGGGTCAGCAGTAATGAAAAGTGTTATTAGTATTTTAACTTCTTCTTCTTTTTTTTTTATAATTATTGTGAGGGGGTAAAATACACCAGGCTCAAAATAGTTCTCAAGGCTCAGACATCAATGGGCCATTACTAGAAGACAAAGGAAGAGAGATGAAAAATGGAGAGAGGGAAAGGGGACAGAGAGCGGACGGGGGAATGCAAGGGGTAATATGTCAAAAGAGAAAATGAGTGTTTTGATGTAACGTAAAGGAAAGTGACATAAAGCAAAGAGGGCGCAGGAGATAAAAGGTTCAAGGACCGCCCGACCTCCTAGGTGTCCGAATAGGTGGGCAGGTCACTTGACTGTTCGTCCAACTTTCGTACTCACTTTACGCGGTTAAGTACATCTCCCACCATAGCCGAGCTACGCGCTTGCGCCCTACACATCTTACATGGTCGAGCCCATCTCCCACCATACCAAAGCTACGTGATCGAGCCCTGTGCATCCTACGCGGTTGAGTACATCTCCCGCCAAACTCGAGCTATGTGCTCGCACCCTATGCATTCTACATGATTGAGTACATCTCCCGCCATAGTAGAGCTAGGTGCTCGTGCCCTACGCATCTTACGCCGTCAAGCCCCTCTCCCTCCATAGCCGAGCAACACGTTTGCATCCTATGCAGTTGAGTACATGTCCCGCCATAGCCGAGCTACGTGCTCGCGCCCTACGCATCTTATGCGGTTGAGCTCCTCTACCGCCATAGCCGAGCTACATGCTCGCACTCCATGCGATCGAGCCTACCTTCGCTTACCTTACCAAGACGGCTTTGCGCTTGCACTCTACGTAGTCGAGCCCATTTCCAGCCTAATGCTGCGCTTGGAAATATTTACTGTTTAACGCTAGAGGAATGGATGGTGCAGCTCCCGAAATTTATTTCTCTACGAATGGGGGCAGATCAGTTCGATTGCATATTTTACCTTTGGAGATTCTAAAGGTCTTTTTTGGAACTGTGTGGGGGTAAAATACACCAAGCCCAAAATGGTTCTCAAAGCCCAGCCCATCAAAGGGTCATCACTAGAAGACAAAGGAAAAGAGAGGGAAAGGGGACAGAGAAGGGACAATGGAGGGCAAGGGGTAATGTGTCAGGAGAGAAAGTGAGTGATTTGACGTAAAGTAAAGGGAAGGGACATAAAGCAAAGAGGGAAGAGGAGATAAAAGGGGCAATGCCTATGGTTTTAGGGAGTTTTGGACAGTTGGAGGGATTTTTGGCTAGGCTTCTTGGGAGGACTTCATCTTCTTCAACCTCACGACAGAGAGACTCTAGGAGAGGAGAGGAGAGAAATCATATCTCTAATGTACAATGAGGACAAGAGACCATGAGAGATTCTAAACAAGCATATTATAGTAGAATCTCCCCTCCCCAAACCCCCGTAGACGTAGGCCTAGTGCCGAAGCACGTAAATCTGTGTGTCCATCTCTACTTATTTTGTTTGCATTTAAATAATGTTCAATGCCAATGACGTATGCACGGACACCGTACAGCACACCAGATCACCGTCAGGGGCTCCAGTGAGTCCGGGAATAGATCTTTCTTCCATTTCTGGCTGCGACACTTGTAGGAGTTAACAATGGTGCTGTCTGTGGGATCGAAATTATTTTTACACCGGAAGCGGAAGAAGGAAGATATTCTGGCACGCTAAATAATCTCCGAAGGAGCAGATGAAACTCTTCTAGATAAGTATCTTCAGCCTTTCCACTTTTATTTTTATGAAAAGCACTACTGCAGAAAATGGGCGAGTGAACCTTTCCTAACCCAGGTGATTAAAAGTACACTGCACTTAAATACTTTTTATACATCCAGCGTGTAGGGCCGGGGTCCCAAACTCCCCAACCACTTGAGCTTAAATAGTGCCCACTACTCCCTGTGCTTTTAAGCACATAGTATATTTAAGTGAGTAGTATAAATACTGTTCACAAATATACACTGGGCACATACACGTGCACAGTGCCTGCGTGGGCATCACGTCTCAACTATGCATGGCATGCACAGTGCAGGTGCGCCCAGTAGGGAGACAAGAAAGTCACGATAGGAGCTGGATGAACCTACTGGTGGCCACTACATGAGCCTTCGACAGTCTCTATCACCGACCGAATGGCCCCTGTCGCCCTCTGCCCCCGCCGGTGGGTCACCCTACACCTGCGGCTAGCATACGATGGAAAACGACCACGCATCTAGTACACCTCAACATGCACTCAACGAGAGGCTCACAGCGCCCCACCGCAAGCCTAGTTGACCCTTCGGCAGACACTACTTGGACCGCTGGCGCCTTCTGCCGGGTCAAAAAAGATCGCCAACCACCACCAAGGCCCACAGTAGTACACCCGACGAGTACACGGCCCCCCCCCCCCAATCCCCACTATGGGTAGGCAAGTAGCACGACCTTTGCCATCGTGACCCCCGATGATCTTTGTCGCTGTCGATTTAATCCTTGACTGCAGAAGATCCCATTAGGGAGCCTTCCCACCAGCCACACCTCCACGGCCGAACTAACAACCCTTGAACTCCTTAGTGGGGAGTCCCCGTGGTCACGGGCTCCTTCCCTGGCTTCCTCACCCATTGCCTCTCAGACTGACTGGTTGGAGTAACTCCTCGCCCATGGTATCTCCTCTTTGCCCAAGCTGTCTATGTACTTGTCAGCAACACGTACACCCCCTCAGCCAACAAGCTTCTCAACCGCTAGCGGGCAACCATGAACAATGAGCTCCTCAGCCAACAAGCTTCTCAGTCGCTAGTGGGCAACCAACTCCTCTACAGTCTACTCCTCAACCACGTACTCCTCTGACAAAGACTCTCCTCGGCCATGCAGGCTCTTCGGTCAAGATGCTCATCAACCATTTGCTCCTCACCCACAAACTCACCTCCTCTGCTCGGACTCACCTCCTCTACTCGGGACTCATCTGCACGAGTTTAAAAAAACAAGAAGAAAAGAAATGAAAATATAAATGAGGGACAAGAAAAATGACAAACTGTAGTGAGTAATTTCAATCATGCAGTGGGCAAACAACAGCAGGCAAAAATCAATCGTAGCAGCTAAACACTCCGATTTGTCTCCCTCAAAACTTATGTGAATTCTGTTTTACTAACATAATTATTTCCTATGGTGCAAAACACCTATTGTACAGCCCGACACGATATCTCCAGCAACGTAATCTTCATCATCGTAATCTCCACCAACAAAATCTATACCAACGGAAATCTTCATCAACTACTTACCTCCCCATGAGGCACCAAAGGGACGAGTAACGCCAGAGGCTACTCTATCCCTCTCGTGGAGGAGTGCGGGTTAGCCTTCAGCTACCTGAAGACGAAAACTTACCTACCTCATGAGCATCAATGGGCGGGAAAGGTTAAGGACTGCCCGACCTCTCAGGTGGGCGAACAGATGGGAAAGGTCACGGACTGGCCGACCTCCCAAGTACCTGAACAGGCGGGAAAGTTTAGGGACCGCTCGACCTCCCAGGTGCCCTAGCAGGCGGGAAAGGTTAGGGACCGCCCAACCTCCTAGGTACCCGAACAGGTGGGAAAGGTCAGAGACCGCTCGACCTCCTAGGTGCCCAAATAAGCGGGAAAGGTCAAGGGCAACCCGACCTCCAAGGTATCTGAACAAGCGAGAAATGTCAGGGACCACCCGACTTCCCAGGTACCCGAACAAGCGAGAAAGGTTAGGGATTGCTCGACCTCCCAGGTATCCGAATAGGTGGGTAGGTCACTTGATTTCCCGTCCAACTTTCGTACGCACTTCATGCGGTCAAGTACGTCTCTTACCATAGCCGAGCTATGTGCTCACACCCTACACATCTTACGCAGTCGAGCCCATCTCCTGCCATAGCCAAGCTACGTGATTGTGCCCTACGCATTCTACGTAGTCGAGTACATCTCCCGCCATAGCTGAGCTATGCACTCTATGCGGTTAAGTACATCTCCCGCCATAGCTGAGCTACGTGCTTGCACCCTACGCATCTTACATGGTCGAGCCCATCTCCCGCCATAGTTGAGCTACGTGATCACGCCCTACACATCCTACGGGGTCGAGTACATCTCCCGCCATAGCCAAGCTACGCATTCTATACGGTCGAGTACATCTCCCGCCATAGTTGAGCTACATGCTCTCGCCCTACGCTTCTTACGTGGTCGAGCCTATCTCCCACCATAGCCGAGTTACGTTATCGTGCCCTACGCATCCTACACGGTCGAGTAAATCTCCCATCTTAGCCAAGCTACGTGCTCGCCCCTACGCATTCTACATGGTTGAGTACATCTTCCGCCATAGCGGAGCTACATGCTCGTGCCCTATACATCTTACGCGGTCAAGCCCCTCTCCTACCATAGTCGAGCTCCATGCTAGCATCCCACACAGTCGAGTACATCTCCAACCAAAGCCGAGCTGCATGCTCTCGCCTTACGCATCCTACGCATCGTTGTATCTAGGTCGAACTCAACCATGGCTAAGTCAACTCAGCGGCCATGCAAACGAAAGGAATCCACCGATTCCTTTCATTCTTCCCAAATAACAACTACATAATAATAGGTAAATAGACTATGGTGGATTTCCGACCACCTATGGTGGCTATCGACCAAAGAATAAAATTTTCCAATTTTTTACAAACAATCTAACAAAACTTATTTAAAATAACCCAAACGAAGTATATAAGGAGCATACCACTTGAAAGGAATGAGTCTTTGATGGTGGCGGTGACGACGATAGTGATTACACCCAAACTATTATGCGGTGGTATAGTATAGTTCAGGGTGCCGATCCACAGGGAGTCGGAAGAAACACTACAAGATGCAAACTTAAGAGAAAACATTAAATGACAATATGACAAGAATATGAAAACTCTACCTAATGCACGCAATTAAAATGATATTAGAGCATGGATAAAAAGGCAAGTAAAGTTTCAGGCTTCCATCGATCGAATCTAGTACTTTGATTTTTTCAATCCAAACTATATACATAACTAAGAAATATATATGATGTGATCCCTGAGGCGGAGAAACAAGATGAAGAAGAAGATGATCTCACTACTCAAGAAGCATACCAAGAGAGTCAACCCGTCTTTAACTTATTTGTGAATTTGAGCCAGTATGAGATGGTTTCATTACATAGGGAAGATATTGAGGCTGAAATTATTAATGCGACAATTAAGCAAAATGTTGAGTCATATGAAGTATCTACAGTTGATGAGGGAAAATTTACAAATGAAACTGATACAAATGATTGACCGATTTTGTGTTCACATTACACATTATGACAAATCTTTTATATAATGAATGTATTAGTATTTCAAAATTATGCCACTAAAGAGGAATGAAGTTTGCATCCCATCTCTACTTGTTCTTAGCTCTCTGTCTGACGTACCACTAGATTGACTCTACAGAACAACGTAAAAATCTAATAGTCATTTTGTTTCAATTAAGGTCATTCATACATATTACATCATTTCTAACCATCATTTACTTTGTTTCTTCAACGAACTAAATATTTTATAGAGTTAACAGTACAATATCATCAACGTCGAGGCACTACTAGAGGCGTGACGTTGGAAAAATATCGTAAAGTGGGTAAGATTAAAGTTAACATTTTTTACGAATATACCGGAGGCAAAGGACAACAAGCACCTTGGCTTGCATCGCATATGGGTGCTCTTACACAAATTTATGCACCTTTGGCTACAAGTTCATGGTAGAAAGTCTCCTAAGATGTAAAATAGCTTATTAAAAAGCTTTGTTGGTAATGTTTAAATCATTGATTTATATTAATATTATTTAATATATATGCAAAATTTAGAATATTCTGAGTGATAATATCTTTTTGTATATATTTTTTCAAGGATGACTTAAATTTTGATCAGAGAGAAGAATGTAAGACTGTCGTTGAGCTTATGTGTAACGCATTCTACAAATATAAGCCGAGGTGTCATGAGCATTACAATAAGTTCAAGAACAATGAAGATGCATGCCAACATCCGTTTCAAGATGTTCGATCTTCCAATTAAGAAAAACTTTGTGACATGTTTAAAGATCCATGATATAAGGTAAATTAAATAATTTTTTTTACATGTTGTATTTATAATTTTTGCTTCCTAATATTTACAACTTCTATGTAGGAGCAAAGTTTTATAAATAAAATAAATAGATCAAAGTTAAAGATTCATCATCATGCAGGCTCAACATCTTTCTATCGCTTCTCTAAGAAATTAGTAATGCTATTTTAGTTTTTTTTATTGTATATAGCTTGTTAGTTGGAGGTATTCTAATGACTTTATATCTCAACAAATGTCTCTTGTAGCAAGAGTCAGATAGTAATTATAATTTGACAAAATTATATGTTACATCACATATTGATCGTAATGGAAAGTGGACCATCCCTATGCTCGTAAAAATTATGTAACTATTATAATCTATTTTAATTAAATATATTTAAATATTTGTGACGATATTAATTCTTTATCTTATGTGTAGAATAAAATGGTTGCTCTAAGTGCTAAATTTGCGTCAGATCAACATGTGATGTTGAAATTTTTACACAAGTTTTAGGTCAACGTTCAGGATATTTAAGAAATTTGGATCACTGTGTAAAGCCTTCTAGCTTTTCCTCATCATTTGAGTTTGCCTATAATACCTCTATAGCTTTAAACAAAACAAATTCTAAGATCGAAGAATTAACTGCAAGGTAGCATGAGTTAGAGGCACAATTAGTTCAACCAGCAAATATGGAGATGCGTATAAAATAACAAGAACAACAACAAAAAAGTTCAGGAGAGATGTGCAACTCCAAATGCATATGCTTATATAACAGTTTAGACTTCCAAGCAACTAATTCATATTATATGTACAGATTTTTGGATCTATTTCTGTAAGAAGAGTGCTAGTACTACTACTGTTTTATCTATTTTGTTCACACTTATTAGATTAGTTTTATGGGTATTGAACAGATTGTAATGTATTTTTCTAAATATTATATGTCTATTTGATTTTTAATTATTAATTAAAATAAAATAGTTACTGTTCAAACGACCAAAAACCATCCGAACAAGATGAGTAAAACCGTTCGAACATTCGAATATCATCGGAATTAAACTTTCAAATAGTACATGAAACTGTTCGAACAAATCATCGAAGGTGAACTAAATGTTCGAACGTCTACTAATATGAAATCGTTCAATCCTATCATGGCTAGTTTGAACGTCTTACTTAATGCATTTCAAAATATTTTACTGTTCAACCATCAAATTGTCTGTTCGAATGTTTCCTCATGCCTATTTGGTCGAACGAACTGGTATCGATCGACCATTCACGAAGGACGAGTTCGAATGTTAATTTTGTACCATTCAATTGTGATTCTGGGATGAGTCCCAAAAAGAATATTTTGTTCAAACGTGATCAAACGGTTCTGTTCAATTTTGTCCCAAAAGATAGTTTTTGGGATGAAATTAATATTTTTCTTCCAAAATACTTTTTGGGACACTTTTATTGAAATGACCTTGGGATTATTTTTTTTCGTCCTAATAAGTATTTTGAGACGAAATTCCAATTTTTTGGATTAAAATTTTCATCCAAAAAACCAGTTATATGGTAGTGAATGTTGTTTAACCCTGCTTTTGAAAGCCACAATTGTCTTTAAGATCGATCCAACTGATGCATGAGCAATTTTTTATGTAAATGGTTCTTTCCATGCCTATTTTTTATATACTTAATTCATCAATGAAGTAGGTCAGCATTAATACAAAGTTTTATTAGTATTTTAACTTTTCTTTATAATTATAATAGATTCCATGACAAGTAGTGTCTTGAAATACTGCGTACAGAAATAGTAAGCATCTTTTGGTGACACGAGATTTGGGAGTAAATTTTATTTCCAAAAATAAGACTGGTCCAGTTTGAAATTAGTTATATTTGCCATCTTCTTAATTACCATCATTTCGGCATCTCTTCGTGTGACAACATATGATTGGACGATAAGTAATGAACGATGAAATCGTTTTTCAATCACTTAATGACACGTTAAAAGATGATCAAAGGATAATGATAAGAAGAATAATAAAATATGATACTTCTCGTCGAGTTTTCAAGGGCTCATATGAGAAGTGATATGAGATAAAATTTCTATGAATAATAATGAAATGATTTATTAATAATAGTGAAATGATTTGAGTTAAGATATTTTATTGAGTTTTAAAAAAAAATTAAATAAAAATATTATAAAGTTAAAATATTGTTAGAATATAATTTTTTCATATAATTTTATTTTGAAATTTAAAAAATTAGTATTATTTTTTGTATTTTGTTGAAAATGTTAGAAAAGTTGTAATGATATTTAGGTAATGCTTAGAAGAAAAATTTAAATATTTGAAATTGAAAAGTATTTGTGTTTTAGTAATGTTTGGAAGGAATTAAAATTATAAAAAAAAAACTTAAAAATAAAGTGAGATGAGATGAGGTGATTTGTGTTCCCAAACAAGCCTATCTATTCCTAATGATAAGCGTGCACCAGCCGCTCTGCACTGAATTATTTGTTTTCATAAACTGTACAGGAAGAAGATAAGAGGTTTCCGTAAATGAAAGATTTATAAACTGACATGTTTGTCGTCTTACCCCGTTTCGATATTGGGCTGAGTTGAAATGAGTTGAGTTCTTTTTTAATAGTAGTGAGTTGAAATTGTGGAATGAGTTTTGTGGAGTCTACCTAAAATGAGTTTAAATGTATTTGGATATTAATATGAGTTTAGGATGTATTTATGGGAAGTTAAAAAAGGTTGTGGGTCCCGCGTATAAAGAGGTATTGAGTTGAAAAAAGATGTGAGTCCCACATGTAAAGAGGTTTTGAGTTGAGATGGATTTAGTGATTTGAGAATTGAGTGTTTGGATGTTAGACTCACCTTAAAATTAGACTGAACTGAGATCATTAGACTGAACTCAGTCCAAGTTCCAAACGGGTAATTGGATACAAACTGTTCATCAACTCAGTTCAATCCAAGTTCCAAACGGATAATTGGATATAAACTGTCCACCATAGTGCCTTTAATCATCACTTTGCTCGTTCTCAAGTCCTTAACAATGAAGCCGGCCCATAGGTAAAACAAAAAAAGCAGTGATTATCCGATGTAAACTGAGAAACTGAGAGCAAATTTTTAGTGATTTCAGGAATCATAAGCACATTATCTAACTTGAAAGTAGTGGCCGGGACTTGAAGATTACGAACACAAGAATTGGAAAGACCATCTCCATTTCCAACCATGACGGAATCAGTTCTAATGTAAGTGTGCATACCTTCAACATCAATAGTATTGGATGTCATATGATGAGTAGCGCCAGTGTCCGGGTACCATGCATCATCAACTGACTCACCCACCTACAAGGCAGCAAAAGCCTTGTATTGAATGGCTTCTTCATTCGTGGCACAACAGCCATCGACCTTGTGATTTGGTCCACCGCACCTGAAACAAGTGATATGAGTGTGAGTGCCATTTCGAGAGCCATCAGTGCTGCGACCAGAACCACGACCACCACGGGTTGATTGTTGGGTGCGTCCACTAGCCGATCTTGGGAACGATCTGCATTAGAGTGAGAGCCATTTTGCCGCTGCTGAGACCCACGGGTATGTCCATTATGTCCATCACAAAATCCCTGGTAATGAGCACCATGATTGGTATAAAGAACAACAGTGGATTGGTTTGTAGTGAGACGTAGCTCAAAGTCTCGTAATTTGCTGATAACACCTTCGACCGAAGGAAAAGTATCCCGTGCATTGAGAGCAGCAACAATGGGATCAAATTCTGAAAAAGTCATCGTCATCCATGGGCTGACCTGATCCATGAAGAGAACGAGCCTACGCCTTGGCTTTGTGGAGATAATCTTCCAAAGAAGAACCACCATTGGTGAGTATTTGGAGATCACCCTTCATTTACTGAACACGATCATGTATGGCTCCCATAGAAGGATTCCAGAACAGCCCAAGCATCATGGGATGTCTCACTATTGATCACTTGAAACAAAGGTGCATCTGAGAGAGACTATTAAGCCAGCCCATAATTAATTGATCAGTGTGCAACCACCGAGCTGTCGCTGGATTTGCTTGCGACGTGCCATCGATGCTGACAACCATTGCAGGTAGGCATGGGACCTCATTCTTGACAAAGCCAAGAAGGTCGTGGCCACGTAAAAAGGGGACGACTTGAGCTTTCCACAATTGGTAGTTTGTGGAAGCAAGTTTAATGGAAACTTCTGGTTGGGAAGTTTTGGCAGAAGAAAATTCCAAGTGAAGCCAATTCACTCACAGGTGGGACCGAAGAAGTAAAAGTTGATTCCATCGTTTCAACCTCAGGGGCTTTGATACCATGTAGAAGAATTGCTTGCCTCATCTATGAGAGCCGTATTCATATATAAGAAAAGTTACAGGGGTCAACTCTACACATTGATAGTTGTACAAGTGCTAAACAGAGTTTACGTACTGAATACAAAGATTACATAGCTATATTAGAGTCACGAATATGAGCAGTAGACGGGGTGAAAATCACTGAGAGGAAATCTGGAATGACATACGAGTGTGCTTTCCATATCTTGTGCCTTGTCATATATATTATATGCTAATTGTTAATTAATACAACATGAAATTTTAATCTTATTATTCAAGTCTATTACATAAAATTAATCTTATAAATTTTAATATAACATTTTATTATGATATTACATAAATTAATCTGATAATATTTAATATAACATTTGAATGTTGACATAATATATAAATTTTAATTTTATAACGTAAAATTAATATAACATAAAATGAGGGATATATGTCAATCATTTGCTAAAGTTTTGTTAGAGTATGATTTTTTTTATCTGTAAAATTAGAAGTTTCGATTTCGGTGGTGAATTGGTCCGGTATTGATTCTTAAATTTTTAAAACTGATGTAAGTTCAGTTCTAAGAAATTTTCAAAACTGGACCGAATCTAATCGAATAAACCCTTAGGAGAAAATGATTGAGCTGCAGTCTTCCTCTAAGGAATCTTCTCCCAGCGACTAACATTTTTACCCAAGTCCTCGGGACCAAGTCTGTTTTGATTAGAGGGCTTGGACATTCCTTTAAGCATGTCGGTTCGTCCTCCAGGGCCTCGGGTTTAGAAGTGAATAATCTTACCAAAGATTTGAATGTTGCGCAAATGAAGTCGAGACATCAAGAGTTGAAGGATCTTGTGTTGCGATAGTCATATTTAGAGACGCTTCTGCAGAAGCAGCAAAAAGACTAGAAGGAAAGAATACGCATTAAAGTCTTCTTTAGCAGGAAAATGTTGGTCTAGATGGAACATGTTATGTCACTACCGCAGGATCGTGATGGTCAGGGAAAGAAAAAGAAATGAACTTTAATCTATATTTGAAACTGCAAGATGCTATCAAGTAAACTTTATTTTATTTTGTACCCTTACTCGAAAATATTTTCAGACATTGTCTTTTATTTTTGTGTGATACAATTTAAATTTAATTAGTGTAATATTTACCTTTATCGATTTATTAATTCTGATTGACTTTACATTTGAATGTAATTCTCAAATATTTGACCGTGTCTTTACGTTCGAAACAACGTCCGAACATAAATAAGGATACTTGCAACCGCACACATCCGCATGCACAATATCTCGTTCGAACATGTAAAGCCCACGAAACTACAAACGTTTCTATGGACATCCAAATGTATATCCCTTCACATCTGAACTAATGTTAAACAGGCGTTCGAACTGAAATTATTCTATCATTTGAACCTCACATTTAAAATGTTGGAACAAAGCATACATGCGAACGTATACATCTAACCATGCAAACATATATTTCTTCACATCAGAACCACTGATAACTGACGTTCAAATTTAAAATTATAACGTCAAATTTAAACCATTCGAATGAACAATACATGCAACATATCGTTCCAACCATCTGAACGTATATCTCTTCAAGTTTGAACTAATGATAACTGACGTTCGAATATAAAATTCGAACATTGGATTTCAAATGTTCAAACGAAGAATATGTTCGAATGTATTTATTAACCGTTTGAACTATTATAATTGAATGTAAGAAAAAATCAAGTTTGAATGTTAGTTAGTCGGGTTGACACTCGAACATCAAAACATACGTTCAACATAGTTTTCGAGAAAAAAATTGGATGTCACAAATTGTCATCACATTCGCACGAAAGAACAAATGGTAGACTATTAACAATCACAAAATATACTCTATGATGCTTTTGTTGTGCCGATACATCGAAAATTTCTAACCGTTACAAAAAACCTTCCATGACATCTTATTTTTTAATTGTGGCGGTTTTGTCCATCACAAAACATGCTTTATGTTGTATTGTATGTCCCAAAGATTTAATCAGATCATGGTTAATAAAATTATGGTCCTACTAAGTTCAAGTCAAAATAAAAAAAGATTTTAAAATGAAATTCAAATTTTAAGTCCAATTTTGACTTGCTAATCTTCAATTTGTATACAAATAATGGTTTTTGGGACAGAAGATTTTCCCACGAATACTATTTGATAGCAAATAATTACGTTTTGTCACCAAAATCACATCGTCGAAAAATTCTTGCCACAAATAGCTATATTGGATCATTTTATTTGTCACGATTTACAATCTGTGAAAATTAAAGAATTTTTCCCAAAAAATTAAGCTCATCATAAAAAGTTGATTGATAATATTTTTTTACTGCGACATATGCATTTATTAGTGACAGACTTAGTTGGTGACAAAAAATTTATAGTTCTCGTGAATACAATTTGGTTGCAAATAATTACCATTTGCCACCAAATTCACGTCGTTAGAAAAATCTCACAACAAATAATTATATTAGACAATTTCCTATTTGTCAGGAGTTACAATCTGTGACAATTAAAGGCTTTTTCCTACCAATTAAGATCATCAGAAAAAGTTTGCACATTTTACTTTTTTACTTTTTTCACAAAATTAAGCTCATTAGAAAAAATATGCAGATAATATTTTCTTACAGTGACATATGCATTCATTAGTGACGGAATCAGTTGGTGACAAAAAAATTAACAGTTCCTGTGAATACTATTTGGTAGCAAATAATTACGTTTTCCACCAAATTCACGTCGTTAGAAAATTCTCTTCGCAAATAATTATATTAGGCAAAATTTTATTTGTCACTAGCTTTAATCTGTGAAAATTAAAGACTTTCTCCCACAAAATTAGGATCATCAAAAAAAGTGTCCAGATAATATTTTTTATACAGTGACATCTACATTCATTAGTGACGAAATTGGTAGGTCACAAAAAATTTAAAATTTTACATATAAACCCAATTTCTTCTCTTTTCCCTCTCTCTCTCTCTCTCTCTCTTCCAGCCTCCCTTCACCAACGCACTCCCCTAGCCCTCACGTCGCCGGCCTTCCTCCCTCCATCCTGAAACAGCCCCTCCCTCACTTGATCTGCTCTCCTCTTCAACCCAGTGCCACCGCAGCCTCCAACTGTTGCAGACCAGCCCCACCTTCATTCTACCTTCCCGCACACCTCCCTCCCTCTCCTCCTCACTGAATCGAGCCGCCCTCTCTACACAGGTTCTTTGCTATCATACGGCCCAGATCCGCCGCCAGCAGCTACCGCACCACCTCGTCGAGGCTACCAGCCATCCACCAACACCCACTGCTTCCCCATGGCTAGCCTGAGTCCCCTCTCCTCTCAGATCTGTGTATACCTCTCTCCCCCTCTCCTACGTGTGTCACAACCTCTACCACCCATTTTGGGTTCTGCTCCATCACCACCACCCATTTTTTTTTTTAGTTCCATCACACTCATTCTTTATTATGTGGTGAATTGTGCAGATGGAATCTTTAGTGTGGATAAGAAATCTGTAGAACCATTACTACTTCAAAAACAAGGTAAGCTTCTATGGCTTGATGAATTATTATCAGTTTTTTAATGTTGTCAAATGCAGTTCCCAACTTTTGATAAGCTATGCTATGTTGTGAATTGCATATGTGAAGAGTGTGCTTTGATTGTACTAGTTGAATAAGTATATATTATGAATGACTAGTTGTATATGATGACATGATGTTGTGTACACAAAAACAAACTTGCATGCTTTTTATTGTGATCAAATCTTAGTTACTCTGTCCCTGATAATGGAAGTAGATCTTTACAATACAGGTTTTAGGCTCAAATTGATCATAGCCGAGAAATGGATAAAAATCTGAAGTAAAGTTAATCACTCACAGTAAAGCAGCCCTCTTAAGCCTAATTTCTTATTGTGCTAGTTTTTTTTGTAATGGTGGCTTGTGCTCTGATAATCTAGATTGGGATGGGGAGAAATCCTACTGATTAAAGTTGTGCTTGGGTAGTTTTAATCTTTGAATTTAATTTATTTTTTTTCCTCTTATTTGGTTTTAGATGCTAATTTGTGCATGTTTATGCCTTGTGTATTAGTCCATCTTTTATACTCCTACTTTTGATGTTGGATGGTCAATGTCAATTGAACATCAATAAAGCTAGTTTGAAAGTTTTACATCTATTGTGATTAAGTTTTTTAATTAAAATGGTTTTTTTTTTTTTTTTTTTTTTTTTGTATAAGGGCTACTACAGTCGATAGCTAGCAATCAAAGTGGGAATATGAGAGGGACCAAGGTGGGCCAACCCGGTAATCAAAGTATTTCATTAATCTAATTTGTGTTCAGAGTAGTTTTTTTTTTAGTTTTTTGTCGTCTTTATTTGTAAGGCTAGAGATTTCCACATGTGTACTTAGTCAATGAGGTCAAATGCAGTTCTAGACTTTTCTAATTTTACTTTTCTGCAGTTGTAAGCTTTTCTACTTTTACTTTTGGATTCTTTTGCTTTCAGCTCTACTTAAGTGCATAATATATTATTACCAACTGATATGTTATTCACATTTTTTTGTATTTTAAGTATAAGGTTCTGATACTGTTTTACCAGTATTTTCTTTTTATTTCATAAAAGACTATTTCTGACGATCATAAATCGCCGGAAATACTTTTTTGTTGCAAATGCATGTTTCCCGCAAATTCCACCACAGCAAATAAGTATTTCCGACCCGATGAAAGTTTGTATTTTTTGCGAGGAAAAGAATTGCCGGAAAAAGAGTATTTCTTACATATATTTCACTCATAGCTTTAAATACTAAAAGTTACCGCACATTTCTGAGGAGTCAGCTGTGACTTGAAACGGCAGGAAAAAGTTATTTTGGACAAAAATATGGACTAATTACGACAAAATCAATCGTGGTAAAAGGCTAATTTGTTGTAGTGGTACCACTTTGTTCGTGAAGTGTATTAAGTTGGTAAGTAAATTAACTTTTGAAAATCCGAACATACTAATTACAAAAAGAATAGTGTCACAAAAAAATCAATGTTTTGCTATCCTACTAAGAAGAGTTATACATTCTTCTCTTCTCATTTTGCTAACGATTTAATTTGTAGTTGAGGACATTCGACTTTTTAAAATCTTGTTGTGTGCTTTGAACATTCTAATAATGATTTAATGGACATTCAAATTTATCCATTAATATATTTAATGAATAATAACATATCTCTTGGAGTTCAACTCGAGTATGGATTTTTTTAGAAAGTGTAGGAGAGGCAAGTGGGGGAAGCTTGAGGTGCATTGAAGAGTGAGAAAGGCCAAGTTGGATAAGAAATGGAATGTTAAGAGTACGTCTGTGCAGAAAAACTAACTATCTGATCCGTCCGAATAAGCCTACACGAGCTGACAAAAACGATTTAAACAAGCTTTCGAATCGAACCCGATAAACGCCGGTTTCAACTGACTAACGTTTAAAAGAAAAACCCATTTATAGAATTGGCAATGGCCTAACCATTTGCCAATGCAAGTCCAAATTAAAAAGAAATGTGAGAAAAAAATACCTGCATTGGCCTAGCTAAACTTCTCAAGTTTAACATTTATGCTACAATATATGTTAGCAGCTCTCCATATCTAGCGAGGGACTATAGACAAACCAAATTATTTTTTTATCATTTCTCTACCTTCCGCTCATTCTGTCCCTCGATATTTTTCTGTCTTCATCCCCAAAATCCTTCATTTCATCCATCTTTTCTTTCTTTCTCCCAAACTCCCTTCACTTCTTCGCCCCTTTCTTCTTCAACCTGCAAGCCATTTTCTTTTCTTCAGCCCCATTCTTCCCCAGCCCGCAAGTGTCCCCTTCTCTCCAGTGGTCGCATTCTCCAGCGGTTGCCATCGTCTTCGTGGTCTCCAACGTAAGTCTCTCTTCCTCACTCTTCTCTCCCTCTTCTCTATGTATTTTCTGTGCCGTCCCTTCTCTCCCTCTTCTCCAATTCTTACTTTACCTTCATCGAAAATGCTCATGGGTTCTGTTGGTTTGACTCTTCTATTTCTTACTCTCTTATGGGAAAATGCTCATTTATGCTTTCAGTAATTTGCTACAAGCAATTTGTAGACAACAGTTTTACTCACATTTTGGGTGCTTTGTCTCCTTCCCTTGTATTCAGTTCCGGGGGAGTTGTCTGTAAGGACCGTAGTTTGAGCCGTAGGGCTGGTATTCAAGATAACTATTGTCTTCATTGCCTGATCTAACTATACTGCGTATCGGCTTTAAATGATTGAAGGACATGTTTGTTTCTCATGCATAAATGCATTTTAAGCTTTTTAGCCAACCATGAATATTCCTACTAAAGTATTTTAATTACATGCTTCCCTATTCCTCTATTCTTGACTTGAAGGTGTTTATATGCCTTTCAGAGATTCAAAGAATATTGATACCAACAACCCTGGGTCTTAATAGTGTTTACCAATCCTCAATGCCATTTCATTTTGATAATAAATGACTGGAAACTGATAGCTGAACCATGGTTGGTTGTTTTCAACTCCGTTTTGATGTCCACTCATCTTAATATCTGTAAGTTGATTTATTAGTATTAAGGATTTTGTTCTTGGATGGATATACACGTTTTGGATCTCATTTCATTCATAAATCCATATATTTCTATTACTGTATGGATGCCTATATTTTTGCTTGAGTGGAAATGTCGTCTATTATCAGCTCTTTGCAATTTGGATGAGGGGGCTTTACATCAATGAAATATAAAGACTAAAGAAGCTCTTTTCCCTAACAAAGGTTAATTCAGAACATTCATTTTCCCTTGTGTTGTTTATGATTTGTACAAGAGCATGACTTTTACTCTGTTTATTGGGTTTATAGCCTTTTCTTATATTATTATTATTATCAACATTAGCAGCTTGAAATCGGTAGACTTGACTTGTAAGTATAGACTGGGGAACACACTAAATGGTTTATTTGCTTTACTCAATGAGAAATTTATGCTGTCAATTTGTTTGTATGATGTTGATATAGAGATTATCCTTTTGTTCTTCTGTAAAACTATGAAGTGCAAAGTTTTGATGTTATAAAAAAATATATTGGATGACTTTAATTTCTTTCCTTGTAGCATTAAGGTGGTAATATATGAAGCTCCAGACAGAAGTTGTCATTGCTTATCTTATCAGCTTTATCTGGATTCTGCAAATTCATTGCGGTTAGTATTAATAATTGTATAGTTTCTTGAATTTGTCTCTTATTATTGCTAGTGTAACAATGGAAATCGAAGGAAATCTTTCCCTAGTAAGTTTGTAAAATTTAAAATAGCCCAAATCCTGCAAATCGAAATTGGTAATTAACGATACCAACTTGAGATGCCTGCCCAAAGAATACATTGTTCCCCATATGTTTGACAATTTATGTATCATTTAATTATTCCTTTTTATGTGTTGAATGATTTACCGAGTGCTTTGTGGATTGTGTGGACTGTGTCGTGTGAATTCGGACTTGAATTTGGAATCTTGTGAATTTGGACTTGAATGTGCTGGAATCTTGTGAATTCCTTTATATGAATTCAGAGTATGAACATTAAACATGAAGTGAATATGGACTAAAAGAATGCAGTTTTTTTTTTTCAAAAAGAAATTAAACATGAAGTGCTCTTTTTTCATAGGTTCTTGAACATGCTAATTAAGTTGATGATCTACTTCTTTGAATTATCTCTAAAAACTTTTTTTGTCAAATATTATTAAAATATATGAAATGTATTTGCAAAATATATAAAAAAAAATTGTCAAATAATATTAAAATATATTATTATATTATTATTTTGATTTTAAGATAACTAGTCCAATGTGGACTCACCTAATCAAAAGTTGATACTATAGCCAAAAGTTAAGATTCTAGCCAAATTTTGGACTTGGCAATGACTAGGCCATTGTCAATGCTCTTAGAGTTTTTTCATATCAACCCTAGCCACTAGCCCTCTCCATTCCCTTCGTCATCTCATCTCCATTTTACAGAGTCGTAAGCTAAAATCATGGCCTGACATTTCCAATTTTACTCGCAACAGGCAAGCGAGAGAAATCAATGGCGCCGAGGTAGAGAACCCCAAAGGTGAGCAGGAACCCTGATCTCATTCATGGTATCGATATATACTCAAGGTCGAAGATGTACCACAAGAGGGGCCTCTGGGCCATCAAGGCCAAAAACGATGGTGTTTTTCCTCGCCACGGCGCCAAACCCAAGGCAGCCCTTCCAGCCGATAAGCCCCCCAAGTTCTATCCTACGGATGATGTCAAAAAACCCCTCTTGAACAAGCAGAAACTCAATACCACTAAGCTCAGGGCTAGTATTACTGCGGGTACCGTGCTAATCATACTTGCTGGGAGGTTCATGGGCAAGAGAGTTATTTGCCTGAAGTAGCTTCCAACTGGATGCTTTTGGTCCACTAAGCTCAGAGCGATCATTTTGGTAGGCTTCGAGTTCGAGGATTACCCAGAAAAGAAAATGTGGGCAAGGCAGAATAACCATATGGGGGTGCTTTAAGTTGAGAGGAAGATGTCCAGGAAAACTAAGAAAAAGTTCACCCATTGTCTCGAAAACAGAAAGAGAGAGAGAGAGAGAGAGAGAGAGAGAGAGAGAGAGAGAGAGTAGAAGGGGACGGGATAATGGGAAGGTAGCAAGGATTAGATTAATTTTACGTCACTTCAATGGCAACCAAGTCTGTTTAGGAACTTTTTTTATTCTTATCTTTGTTGGATTCAAAAAATGAGAGAGAGAGAGAGAGAGAGAGAGAGAGAGAGAGAGTAATGAGAGGAATGGGTAGAAAAAGTGATAGGCGGAAAAGATAACACCAAAAGTTTGTAAATTAATCGTTTATTTTCCTTAATATTCCTTTCTTAAAAAAAAAAAAGGGTTGACCCCGATCCGAATTGATCGGATTGAATCACCCGAATCCAGATGCTGGGCCGGGTCTGATTAAAAAATCAATTGAAATGTTCGGGTTGCAGGCCTAGTTAAGAGTGAGAGGGCTCGGTATTGAACTCGTCATAGAGAAGGGTTGGGTTTTGGGAAGATTGGGATTGTTGTCAATCGAGTACTAGTCCTTGAAGTTGAGGGGGATTATTTAGAGGGGTCGTGGTTCAAAGTTGAAAGATCTTCACCGATGTAGGAGGGAAATTATGTGTTCATGGTGACAAAAGAGTCACCTCATGATTAGAATGTTGGGAGTGGATAGTGGTCACCATAGAAAGGTAGTTGGGTTTTGTCATCATAAAGTGACTGAAGGCTAACTCGGGAGAACATGGCATCGAAGTTACCCTTTCTAAGCTCTCACCCGATGTCAAGACTGGGATCAAAATCCCTCTCTATTTTCACATAGACAAAATTACTAAGATAGAAAAAATGTGTTAGATTTATATATAGCATGTGAGGAAGGGTAGGTAGTCAAAGAGTGTCAATGAGAGTAGGAGAAGAAGGGACAGAGGGAGGGAATAAGATGGGAGGGCATGACATCGAGAATGATAGGGTGGGATGGGGTCCATAAAAAAAGAAATATTGTTTTCATATTAAATTTTGTCACACCTAAGTGTTAAACCTGGTTGGATCTGCATCAGGCTATACTAAGATCTACATCCGAGTTTATAATTTGGTCCCGGGTAATTGCCAGTGACAACACGAACAGAAACCTGGCCTTACCCGGTTATAAAAATCCAAGTATCCTATTAGTCATGTTGTAATCGAATACCTGGATTTGTTAAAAGACCATATTAAAGAGGATGACAACAAACACAAAACAACGTCTTTTGAAAATTAAAAAAATGTCATTTTATCTATAAGAAAATGTTTTCTTATATATAAAATCCGGTTACGATAATATTTGTACCCGCATTATATAACCATACATGCATTAGAATAGGAGTTGGTACAAAATCTGGATACCTGTATTAAAATTTGGGCAAATACCAGCCCGAAAGAACCCAATTTTTCCCAAATCCATAGCCATATTCACACCTTGTAGAGAAGTTAATATTTTTACAACCCGGATGTTTTTTTTTGCCTTTAGTATTTAATATTTTTTAACTGAAAAAAAAATGCTGAAAAGCATTTTTTTTTTTATTATCTAAAAGCCTATATTCTAGTACAATTGTTCTAAGAAAAAATGTTCACAAACATATTTTTATATTTAAAACAATTATTTCCTTTTTAGCTATATGCATCATAAAATAATTCAATATTTATCATGTAAAATGCATGCAATAATGCAATTCACTACATATTAAATTACATTACATTACAAAATAAAAAATTACAACATATAAAATTAAAAAAATATAAAAATTACATATCAAAAGTGGATTGTAAAATTATATATCAAAATTACATGCAATAACATAAACTTCTTCTGTATTGAGTGAAAGCTTGAAATCTCCTTTCCTAGCAACATTAAATCCTGCCAAATAAAAAACAAAAGAAAAACAGTACATTATTTAAATAAATAATATTAATTGAATTCAAGCAATAAGCAATAAACTTGTATAACTCATGTTGAACTAAATGTAACTTAAATTCATGTTGAAATGATTCCACTGTGTTATTTGTTCATCTGGTTCTGGTGTTGATCACGAAGATTATGATGGTTTCTTAGAATATCTGGATCCAAATAATGATAAGGTCACGCCTGAAAGAGCACCCAAGCATCCCTGTCCAGCATAAACAAAGAGGTATGGCTGCATTATTCCAGCCATCCACAACAAATCTAGCAATATCCACATCATCCAGAAAACAACCAATCATATATTATTTGGTATTGAATGATTGGATGCGAAGTAATAAATGATAAATAGTTATCCAATCATTTCGTGCTACATTAAATGATGGTGTAACAATAATGAAAACAAGATGTTGTATAGCACTTCTCTACTAAAGGAAAAGAGTTCTAACATTAACACTCTCTTAGTTAAACAACAAAAAAATATCAACGCCTAATAATATAAGATAATGTAGAATTAAGTATACAGGGCTACTCAAAACGTGCAAATATGTTATATATTATATGCCTGTATAACTTTCTGTGAGACAATGACTTACAAAAAAGGTAAAATAATTTTGAATGGACTCGTCAAAAAAGTTGTTCAAGGGCATCATATATGGATACATTCATGAATTAACCATGCTCAAGGGCATGCATCTCTCTATCTAACTCACTAATTGAAGTTGGTTGTTCTACTTGACATGTTATTGGCATAATTTGGAGTATGATATTGATGGTAACTTTTAATTAACACGTTGATGATGTTTTGGGCCGACACGAATGTACGTCCTTTTCTTAGACATCATAGATGTTTTTGTTTAAAGAGATTAAACGGACCACCTAATTATGATGTTTATTATTTTTCTGTAAAAATTAATATGATGTTTAATCAATATCGTAGAAATGATCATTTACATGATTTTCTCTCTTACTCTAGATTTGAAAACTCTATAAAATTCAAATGGTATAAAAGTAAATCATCACATCTAACTTGCAATGTATAAGCTTGGAAGTATGAGATTTTGTTCTTATATAAGAAGTCATATTTATTCTCTTCTTCTAATTCACAAATTCACAAAAATTTTAGCATTACTCCTTTCTGTACAAATATTATTTATTCTATTCTATAAATTTAATCATATATGATACATGAAATGGACTACATAACAATCCACCAGTTATAATTATTTGAGAAAAAAAAATATTTTTCTGTGTTGATTCAATAATTTTCTCCTTTCTCTCATCAATCCAACATTAGAATCATTTACAAGTTCCAAATCATTAATCTAAAAATCCCACATTTAGCTATTCTATTGTTTTTTTTCCTGATCTTATCAAAATTTATCTAAAAATCTAATTTTTTTTCCAAACTCCACCCAGAAACACAACTAATTTTTAAAAAATAATCTAGAAAAATCAAATATACCACATCCTAAAAGCCATTTCTTCCAAATCATAACAAATCTTCATTATATTTATATATATATATATATATATATATATATATATGTGTGTGTGTGTTTTCGGATATAACAGATCTAAACAAATTATAAACAGATACTCAAACATTCAAACAGATCTAACCCATAAAAATACTCCTCAAACATTCAAACATTATCATAAAAAAAAATCCAAAATCAACAAAGAGAGAACAAAACAGATGGACGAAAGAAAAATACCCAAACGGAAATACGTTCTAATCTCTTGAATCCCAAGCTCAAGCACTTCCACCATTCGGCATCGCAGATGGCAGAGAGGGGAGATAGAGCAGATGAGAGAGTGATTTCGAGAGGGGCTAGGGTTTCGCAGACGCAGAGTAGAGAGAGAGAGAGATAGAGCAGATGAGAGAGTGATTTCGGGAGGGGCTAGGGCATTACAGACGCAGAGCAGAGCGAGAGAAAGAGCAGATGAGAGAAACGAATCGGGAGGAGGGAGGCGTAGGGCATCGACTTCACAAAGGAGAGAGAGAGACAGAGACAGAGACGGAGTAGATGAGAGACTTGAGAGTGTGATTCGAGGGGGCGGGGGGGCGTAACGATGGGTTTTATTTCTAAACCCGGGTACCGGGTTTGAAACGGGTACCGGGTGTAAAAACCCGCATCCGGGCCGGATAGGCCCGGGTTCAAGAAAGCAGGTACCGGCCCGGGGTTATTCCGGGCCGAAACCCATAACCGGAACCCGATTATCCGGGTTTCGAACCGGGCCGGGAAAAAACCCGGCTCGGATGAACAGTCTTACACTTTAGACACCAATGGCCTAGGGGTGTTCATCCGGGTTCCAACCCGCGAACCCTGGAAAACTCGGATCGGGACCCAAGTTTCAAACCCGGGCGGGAACCCGGACCGGGTTGGTCCGGGTTAGACCCGGGCCGAAACCCGGTTGAACCCGGGTTTTTTAAAACCCGGATTCCGGGTTGAACCCGATTTTTGTTTTTTTTTTTAAGAAGTCTGTTTTTCTTTTTTTTTTATAGAAGTCTATATTTAAAAGAATAATTTTATTTTAATTAAAACCTATACCATATTAAAGATTTTTCAAGAATAATCCATGTTGAAAATCATTATTTTTTTTTTATTTATAAAGGCCTATACTATGTGAAATTTTTTTCTAAGAGGTAATGTTAAAAAGCATAATCCTAACATTGTGCAAAATAATAAAATATATAAAAATAAAAAACTAAAATGCATGCAATCTACTACATATTACATTATTACAAAATATAAATTTACAAGATATGAGTTACAGATCAATAACATAGTCTTCCATGTGATTTAATCACACCAAATAAAACTTCAAGCCTATTTGATATAGCCACCCAACTGAAGACAACCGCTACATTGAGTTCCTAGTATACTCTCTGCAGCCACCCAAACTGAAGAGTAAGAACGTATTTCAACAAGGAAAAACACAAACCATGGAAAGGAATGCCTAACACAAGCTATTGATAGTAGACACAATATATAAAAGCAGCTCAATGACCAAGTATTGATGTGGAAATCAGTAAAAATAAATAGCTTGTAACCCCACAACATCCCACAAACTCCATCTCAATCCACTTTGAAAAGACTCCCAGAGAGAAAAACAAAGCAAAAGGGTTAAGCAATATGAAATCTTCTACCTTCATGTGTTTACCTTTGAGCAAAAACAAAAAAAGCACAAACAATATTTCTATGTTTATGCAAAATTACTCATAATATTCCACAATATTACTGTGTGTATGCAAGAAATTAGGGATGATGTATAATTAATCCTTCTAGAAATTAGGGCTAGCAATCAACTGGTTAATGACTCATGGAGGGATAGAACTAGGGGTGTTCATCCGGATCCGGATCCGGATATCCGGCCATAACCGGATCTGGATCCGGATCCGGATGCTAAAATCCAGGCGGTTATCCGCCCGGATTAATCCGGATTTAATCCGGGCGGATAACTGGATTCAATCCGGATTGTAACCGGATATCTGGATTTAATCCGGATCCGGATTATAACCGGATTTAATCCGGGTTATAACCGGATTTAATTTTTTTTTTTGGGCATTTATAGCACTTAGTTTTTTTAAAAAAATTCTGATAATAAATTAACAAACAAAATAAATAAAAAAACAAAATAAATAAAAATTTAAAATAAATAATATTGTTGTTACATCACAATGCAAGACGTAAATTTACAAAAAACAAAAGAAATAATAATACATCACAACTAATTAAACTAAAATATAAATTTACAAAGAACAAAAGAAATAAATTTACAAAGACCAAAATTTATTAGTCTTCACATCTTGTATTAATCTAGTGCTATTTTGGAAGTAAAACTGAAAGATGATTCTTAAATGCAACCCATATTCCCTTGCAAAGACAAATGGTGCAATCCCTTGTGGAAGAGCTGCCTCTTAATCCAACAGCAACCGAGGTGGTCATAGTCACTGACAGACCTTAATCTCATTTGCCATCTCAGCAGTGAGATACACTTGTTGATTTATTCCAGACCGTGCTGCATCCATGGTGGAAACAGTAAAAATTCTTATAGCTTCCTGCACATTCTCCTCAGTGGCAACATGTGATCTGATATTGTAGTTTAGAGAGAAACAACAGTTGAGTTACAGAGATATAGAGCAGTGGAACAAACAAGAAAGGTAAAATAAGTGGTGGCAAGGGGCAGGTTCAGACAAATTTAATGTATTAACATTAGACATACTGTGACTAGTTATCAAGTGGGTAAGGTTATCTAGGAATCCTAGCATTTAAATCTTAAGACAATATATCTGGATTCATGGTCATTGATAGTTGAAAACATACTGGATCTAAATGGTTTATACTTCAAGAATGCAACCACTCAAAAACTGATCAAGAACAGCCGAGTGCTGATGCCCAATTTAGTGCTACATGGCACCACTTGATGTTCTGAGCATCATTGTCAAGAGAAAACAATATATATTATGTAAAAGATATCAAGCTTCACGCAAACACTTACAGTTTCATTTTTGCAAGAGCCTCACTCAACCTTACAATCGCTTCCAGCTGCCTTACAGTAATTGGTATTGCAGCAGCCTCACCAGTTTCATTTGCTTGCAGCCTCATGTCCTGAAGGAATTATTAGGTCAATTTTGATGCAAGAGCCACTCGGTGAAGTTAAATATTGTAAAGGGAACTTAAGAAACATTGCATCTTTAATATAGTGCAACACCAAATATTTCTTTTGATGCAACAGTGCTCATCTTTAATATATGATTTGAACTGCACGAATACCTGTCTAATTTTGACATAATTGTTCTGCAGCAAGTTAGATGCAGATTCTGATAATCGTGGGTGGCATTCAGTTCGACAATATTGTATATACCTGCAAACATTGCATCCTAACCGGTATCAGTATTTGACAAAGCAACATGAAGAATTTGTATGACCTACTTCACACTGTATACCTCTTCAGCCAACTGCAAAGCAAAATGGCTAATACCTAACTTCTTTCTTTTGGAAAAAAGACACAAATATTAATACAAAGAACTAAGAAACTCATGATCTATTTAAATTAAAAATGGCATGGTTCCGATAACTTACTGCATAAGGAGAGTTTTCAATGCATAAGGTGGGAGTCCATATGCTTAAGTTGCTGAAGTTGAAGGAAGAGGGTTACCTTAAGCAGAAAAAAAATGTAAAGGTTAAGTTAAATGGATAAATTAATAATAAAAAATCAAACTTAACAAATAAAAGTGTTTACCTTCGGTGTCAACGCGTTCTACATGCTCCTCGACCTCCCAAGAACTAAGTGGTTCACAAGTTAACCAATTTTGCATGCAAATTAGTGCTTGGACAGTCTCCGGAGCTAATGAGCTTCGGTATGGATCTATTACACGTCCACCGGTGATGAATGCAGACTCGGATGCGACGGTGGAAATAGGGATGCTCAATACATCACGTGCGATCTCCACAAGGATGGGATATCTAAATGCGTTCTTCTTCCACCAATCCAAAATATCAAACTCGGGTATTTTTGTTTCAATCACATCTGACAAATACCTATCCATGTCCGAGCTAAATACTGAACTGTTTTGCTTCTCAACATATTGCTCTAGAGCTGTAACAAAATCTTCATAGTCCAGGTCATCACCAATAATACTTGAGGAACTTCTATGGGCCATATTTAATCTTCCACTACCTAGCCCATAAAACTTGTGGTATTGCTCAATCAAACCATTCATGAGCAATCTTACTTTGGCCTCAATTCTATCTCTGCATTCATCCCCTTTGCATCTTTTTAACCAATATGACAAGGCTGTAATCTTATATCGAGGGTCAAAGACAAAAGCTACATAAACAATCATGTTCATCCTATCTGTTTTCCCCCAATATTTATCAAACTTAAGTTTCATAGTAGAAGTTATCTTCATCAACATATCATCCTCACTCTGACCCATGTTGTTCAAAGTGTTCTTAATTGAACAAATTTGTTGAAATAACATATTAGATGTCACATACAATGAGCCAGAGAGTTTCAAATTGGCATCATAAAAAATTTTTAAAAACTTAATAAAAATACGAGTCATTTGCCAATCTTCAAACGGAGGTGCCAAAAGTTGTGACTCCTTCATTCCCATTAGTACGAAAGCTCTTTCGTATTTTTCAGCAATACTAAGTATTAGGTATGTTAAGTTCCATCTAGTAGGAACATCTAGACACATCATTTTTCCACACATAATATTCAGCTCGTTTGCACACGTTTTAAACTTATCAAGCCTTGCCAGTGAGGACCTCACAAATCTAATTGCTTCTCTAATCTTATTTATAGCATCATGAATAATTTTTAAACCATCACATACAATGAGGTTTAAAATATGTGCAGCACATCGCACATGTATGAACTCGCATCCCAAAATTGTGAACTCATTATCTCTTATGTTCCTCCTCACATGATCAATAGCAACATCATTGGAGAAGGCATTATCCATGGTGATCGTACAAAGGCGGTTAATCTCCCAATCCGCCAAACAAGACTCTAACATCCAAGCAATGGTCTCACCCCTATGATTAGGAATCTTGAAAAACATTATAATTTTCTTGTGTAATACCCAACTTTGATCAATATAATGGCATGTAACACAAATGTAATTCTTGTTTTGCACCGATGTCCATATATCGGTGGTCAAACTCACTCTTTGACTACTCAACAATGCCTTCAACTTTTGCTTCTCCTCCTTGTATAAACCAATACACTCTTTTTGGAAGATGGTTCGGGATGGCAATGTGTGTCTAGGCTTTAAATAACCCAAAAGTTTAACAAATGCCGAATGCTCTATAACCTTGAATGGCAATTCACACTGGATAAACAAATTAGAAATCATCGCCTTTAATTTTTCACGATCATATTGTCCTAACACTTGAGGACTAGATCATTTACCATCCATCCTAACTCCAGTGTGTGATGGTGATTTATCATTCCCAAGATTTTTATTCTCTCTAATGGGTGAGTTCGGACAAGAATATCTTAGATGGTGTGACATCGATGAAGTATCATTTTTATAATGACATCCATAAATCTTAAAGCAATAATTGCATTGAGCTTTGGGTGCAATGGGATCAATAGGTTCAACCTTTGTAAAATGATCTCATACAAGAGATTGATTTGTAGCCTTCTTGGCTCTTTTTGACTTTTGGGGGAGAGATGGTGTGGGATTTTGGGTATTCATAGAAGAAGGCACTAAAGGACTAGTGTTTTCCTCTATGTCCAATGAAATAGGCGCTGATCCACCAACACTACCACTAAAACTACATTCCATCTGTTTTAAACATAAAAAATAATGTATATACTTCAGCAAATATAATAAGAACCAACAATTACAGCAAATATCAAATAAGCTTGGCCAATTAGATCATTCTTAGGTAACAAAACAAACAAACCAGATTCACATATAGCATAGGTCCTAGGATAAATTATAAGCACATTCCATCCTACAAGCCACACCAATCTTTTGGTAATGCTAACAGAGAAATTTATACCACTTCAGCAGTACGTGTACTTCTAGTTACTAAGTTCTTAGTCTGGTATATTTAAGCTGGGCTTCTATTAGATTTTTACGGTATATGACATGACGATAGCTACAGGTCATGGACTGCACACACTTCACAACACCACATGAGCCGTATATATCTATAATTAATTAATATGATAAGATTTTTTCGAGTTTTTGTTCTAATTCGAGAATTATAACTTAAAAAAAGAGATGTACACATGATGATATATCTTATTAATATTTATTGTCTGTATTATAAATATTTTAGATAATATTAAGAAATAATAATAAATATTTTAAAACTCCCTGCACATATATCACGTGTGTTTTAAGATATGATGCTAGCTCCCATGTATATTGATGATGAAGCAAAAGAAAGAAGGGGAAATGGCATGCATGGGGACATGATCAGGGTGGTGAGAGTATTCTGACCCACCCACCTGGAAGGAAGGAAGGAATGGGAATCGAGGCATTAATGATCTAGATGCATGGGTCTGATCTGATATATAATTTTGTCCTGATCCAGTGATCTTAACCCCTATTGATCTTGTCTTCATACAGTTTGTATTATTTTAGCCACCACTTTCCCACTCCATATTTCTCTTTCAATACTTTACCTACCTGCCTTCTTTCTCCATTCACAATGCTTTATTCATCATTTATGTTAATTTTGCTCTATTATTATTATTATTATTATTATTATTGGTTCATGTAATTCTGGAAGTACTGTAGATCTAGTGGACGGCCTTTAACTAAATTAGTTATATGATGTTATGGATAGTACTTTGAGGTGTTATATACCGTAAAAATGTTTAGTCTGGCCTTCTAAAACCATTGAATTGATTTTTATAATTATCAATCAGTTTAGGGAAAAATGATAATAACTTGATCTTTGTGGAAATGGAAAGGTTGATGCAGCTTCAGTGCACATATTAGGGGATGATCCCCAAGTCTTCCAACACTAATTTACCACTGAGAAAAACACTCCATGGTAGCTTTGACTTGCTTGTCCTAAACAGTTTAATGGAGATTTGTTTCTTGTTTCATCTCTTCCAAATCCTATTGACATTTGCATTTATTTTTTTATCTTGTTTGTTGACCCACTCATTGGGTGGTATTGCCATTTTTATACTTCTCGATTTCAATTAATTGGAGAGTAAATAACATGTTATCAATACAGAAACAGACCTGGCCAACCTTTTGAAGTGCACACTTGTTTTAGAGATATTATTTGAAGAGACTAATTGATGCATATTTTTCTCTTATATAAACATAAACATATGGGTTTAGAGTCAACAAGCGTAGAAGAGGAAGAAGGATCCATTTCACTTTGAACCTGCTGAAGCAACAGCTGTGAGTTATTATTTCCTTGTTCATGGTGTGCAGATTTTTTTAAGATTCCAATGTATTAAATCGAGATGTATATTACCTTCAAATACAGTCATTCATTTGTTTGTTAACCTTTTATCTTATATTTTGGTTGTAGTTTTCCAAGCAGCACCATTTCAAACTGAAAAATGGAGTTGTTCATGTTTACACCAGTAAACATGGTAAGCATTGAAGTATTTATAGTTCAGTAAAAGTAACTATGCTTTATTGAATACTTGACGATTATCCACATTTTGGGAATCCAATGCTTAATTTATTTTTTTTTTTTTTAATAAGAAAAACATGGGATTGTTTGCTACCCTCACTAGCTAATCCTAAACCATTTCACCTAAATCAAGCATTGCCATAGACCCACTGTAATGGCAAGAAAACTAAATCCCATGTGAAAACAGAGCAAATGAAAAATAATATAAACCAAACAAACAGAGTATTACATAAAAAAGTGATTAAAACTAAATCACATGCGAAAAACAGAAAAAAAAAAAAATCCACTAATAAGGTATCGAAATAAGCTTACAGAGCAATGGAAAATACCTTAAGAGCTTAGAGAGAGAGAATATGGATGGTAGCCTCCGCATGTCTCACCCAGATGCACAAAGCACTTCGAAGTTTTTGTTTCTATGTTTCGGTGAGGTCGAAAGACTTGAGAGAGAACAAAGCCTTGAGAGAGAAGACCAAAACGGATTCGGGGATTGGAAAAATTTGAGAGAGAAGGCCAGAAGGGACTTCGAGACCGAGAGAGAAAGTGGATTCGAGAAGACGTCAAGACGAGAAGGCAGATTCGAGATGACCCGGTTACAGATTCAAGAAGACGAGAAGGCAGATGCAAACCCTAATCGATGCGATGCGAGAAGACGATTAGAAAGGGGCGAATATTTTCATTTTAAATGACCCGATTACGGATAATCGGATCACATAACCAGATCCGGGATATTATTAACCGCCCGGGTGTAATCCGAGCGGATAACCACCCGGATGCACCCGAGTTTCCAGGTTCCAGACTGGACAGGAAAAAAAACCGGTCCAAATGCACACCCCTAGATAGAACCAAACAAACCCCTATTTGTATCAAATCAATCAGGCTAGACATGCATGCATACATCAAAAATCACCTGCTCAATGCATGGTGACATTTAATTAGCAACAACACCAAAAGAAAGAACTAAATAAGTTTTTAAGGATGTTTGCAATTAATTAAACAAAAATGTGTAATTAAGTTTGGAGCTAATTAATGTAATTTTCTAAACAAACATAAAGTGCTTTTGTAAAGGCTTACCATCAACAAAAAATAGATTATTTGAAAATAAGGACAGATCAAAATGAAGGACTGTTTAACCAGAAACCTATATCTTAACAACCCATTAATAATGATACAAAAAATCTTATGAACATTCAAATATTAATATTTAAAAGAATTAACAAATGTTTCTAAGTAAATAATGATTGATATGAAGGCATTCTCAGAGCCAATAACAAGATATATATATATATATATATATATAAACAAAATGTGGCAACACAGAACATAATAGACCCAAATAAAGAAAGTATTGAAGAAATAAGTTTTTCTTCCATTGTTCTCAAAACTTCTATCATTCTTTTCCTCCAAATCACCAAACCAAGTAGAGAGGCACAGTTCTAAAAGCTCCAAAACTAAATACTCTCTTCATTACCTTATTAATATGATCTACGCCATCTCCAAAAATCCAGACTTTAAGCTTAAAAGCAACTTATAAGACCCATATGCAGTCTGGGCACATAGAATGAGAAGCAAGCACACAAAATCCATCTAAACAAACATTGAATGTCACCAATATCTCTCGTGTGTAGGTATAATTTTCTCCAGAAACGCCCAATCCACACCGAGAAATAAAAATAACAAGATACACATGTGCAATAGCGCAAGGATAAAAACTAACCGATTCAATCATAGAGCAAGCAAAATAACACAATAATATGAGGGCAGAAAATGGGGAGTACCATTTCTTTGCGTGCGGCTTTCTTTTGCTCCAACTCTTCGAGGGCGTGGGAGAGGGCACGGCGGGCTTCGAGGGCCTTTGGCTTCAGTTGTGCTTAAGGGAGAGCTTTTTGGCTTCCTTGGCCCTCTTCTTGTGGTGCTCCTTCACCTTCCTTACAATATTGTATTCAGCGATACCATTTTGCTCTTGCTCTCTCTAACAAACAAAAATAAAACCATCTCAATGGATGATAGCGGTTCCATTTTAGCAAGTCTAGAAGGCTCGGATGGATGTCAATGAGAGATGGGTTTGAGAGCTTGATGGGTATGAGTGTATTGGTGGGCGAAGAGGTGTACTGTGATCTAGGGTTGGCTAGTTTGGCCGAGGAAGAGAAGATTCTCAAAGCAAAGCTTCCGCAAGCCACCAGTGAGAGTGTACTCGAATCAGCTACTCCTCTCCAACAAGTAACCATCTAGATCATCACGACGGCGGCTAGAGTTTCATAGAATCGTTGCTAGGCTTGAGAGAGGAGGGGGAGGGGGGAGTCCGGGGTCACGGGCCGAAGGAACGAGATTTTTTTTTTACCTTTTATACAAATCCGGTTATACCGGGTAATGAATACAAAACCTGGGTTTCATACCCGAGTCCGAACCGAATATATCCGGTTTTTATAATATATCCTGTTTTTATAATACGGGCCGGAACCCGATTATCCGAATTCTGGACCAGGCCAGAAAAATTCTGGCCCGGATGAACAGTCTTAACCAATGCCTGCTTCCGCATCATCGAGTTAGTTGGTCGCTTAAGAACAAAGCATATATAGTCCTCTCCATTTGGAAGATGATGGATTAACAAACAAAAATAATAATAATTTCTCATAATGGCCATTGTAAGATTGATTCCCCCCTTAATTACAAGGGGAGGAAGAAAAAAAAAAAGCATTCTCACAAGGACCCTGATGAAAACATTCAATCAATTAATCAATATACTCGTTTCAGAATATACCCTTCATCTTCCTACCTTGATTCTCAACATCAATGAATTGAAAGCTTTTTCTTCCTGAAATGTGTTACACAACCCATTCCACAATTTTCCGCACATGAAGATGAGTTTCTGAAAAAAGAAATTCCCCCTTTGTTCTTTCCTTTGCCGCCATAAACCTAAGCTGCTCAGCCTTGCAGGTACGTTCATGTTCTCAAATTTGCCATTGTCCTACCAAAAAAAGCAAAAACAAAAAAGAAAAGAAAAGAAAGAAATACAAACATTTTTCACACGCCTAACCGCAATAGCCAAGACATGCAAAACGGAACTATGAAGAACTGAACAATTCAATTGAAAGTTTCTAAACATGCATTCTTTCATGCCTATATCAATGTAAATTTAATGTATCTATTTCAAATATAAGGGCCGTAAAAAGAGAGGTGAACTAGTAAAACTGACCAAACCATGGGTCCTGTTCTGATTTCTAATGATCAAAACCGGTTAGAAATCGGTCCGGTCCCGATTTTAATATTTAGAACACCGGTTTGATCTAAACCGGTAGATATATATATTTTAATTTTTTATATTATACATAAAATATTTTTTAATTAATTTTTTTATATTATATGCTAATTACTAATTAATATAACATGAAATTTTAATCTTATTATTCATGTCTATTAATCTTATAACATAAAATTAATATAACATTTTATTAAGATATAACATAAATTAATCTTATAATTTTTAATATAACATTTAAATTTTGATATAATATATAAATTTGAATTTTATAACATAAATTAATATAACATAAGATGAGGGATATGGGTCAATCACTTGCTAAAGTTTTGTTGGAATATGATTTTGTTTATCCAACCGGCCTAGACCAAAACCGGAAATTCTAGTTTCGGTGGTGAATCGATTCTTAAATTTCCAAAACCGATGTATACTAGTTCGGTTATAAAAAATTGTTTAAAACCGGACCAGTTACACTCATAAATATAATAATCATTTTCTTTATCGGTATATCCCACCCCCCAACAATCAGTCAATCATGGGACAAATCTTGAATTACAACCATGATAATTAACCGAAACACATGCCCAAACTAATTCAGCTACCTCTTCCCACTGCCAAAAACGGCAAAACAATAAAAACAAAAACCAAAAACAAAATGAGAGATAGAGAGAGTGACAGAAAGAGATCATAAAACAGCAGATACTAAATCAAGGTTTGTTTACCGAACATGTTAGTTTAGGATCTTACACAAAATAACTTCTGATCCTCGCAAACCAAGCAAGTGCCAGGCTCTTTCCAATTTCCATCGTGCTCATCTTTAGCAGGTCGGGCAAACATATGGAACTTTAGAAGTACAAGGTAAGGGTTAAAGTAGGTTCCTCACCTGTGAACATGACAGAAGAATCATGACATAGCAGATTGGTGCCACCACATCAAGCCAAGTGGTAAAGGCCTTGGTTTTGGTGGTACGCTCTCTACAAAGTCTAATGTTCGAATCCTCGAGTGTAAACAATCTCTAGAGGTCATCGTACTGGGAGTTTTTCTTCTTGAATTACCTGAGATGCACTTGTGGAAAACTCCTTGTCGAAGGCCTGTGCACCTTCGAAATTAGTCAGGATGCTGTTCTTGGACACCCGGTACCAATTAAGAAAAGACAACAGATGGGCGCCACCACATCTAGCCAGATCTCATTCTGTGATGTCCTGTGAAAATTACAAGCCTTACTCTAGCAAGAAAGAAATGCACAAACCAATTTAGAAAGTGGGAGACAAAAAATGTCAATTAACAGCTAATGCCCCAGACGATTTCTTTCTTTTTCATTTTTTCATCATAAATTAGATAGGAAAACAATGCTACTAACTGGATAATGAATTAGAAATTATAGAGGTGAGGAAAAACTGTACACGAATGAGGAGAAAAAACAGTACAAAATGAATGATACTTTGGAATGATTACCAACTTCCCACATTAAAAGGGCAGCTGTGAACAAAAATTGACTAATCATTCCAAAACCATTTCACAAAGTGTAGCCTATTGATGCCTGCTGCTTCCCCAATCTCAGCAATCATTCACCGATCCCACATGGCCTGAAATATGGCAGGTCGGTGCTTCAGCCATTGCACCATTTCCCTGTCTAGTGGAGAATTATTTAGAATGCCATCCAACATCGGGCTGCCAAAAACTTTTGGAGAGCTCTTGAATGACCATATTCGATCCTTGGGCCACGGTCTCTGGGGCTGCTTCTCCTGGAAAACATTAAGATTGCAAAGATAAGCAACCAAAAGCAAGCTGAGAGAAGAACAATTGACACAGGAAAATAACAACCAAATTGAAACATGTTCTGCTAGTTTCCCACAATGATAATCGTTAGTCCACTTCAACCAGTGTTCCCTTCGAGTTCATTATTCATGAAAGCAAAGTATAATTCAAGATAAAGTGCAAGTTAAGTAAAGCCAACAGCCATATGAAACCAATGTAATTACAACTTAGTAGACGTTGCTACTGGCTCCGTTAAGAAGGTATTTTGGTAGCGTCAACTATACTCCAAAAAGAGTCCAACATTCCTCACGATGCTTAAAACATAAACATGCAAATAGGTAGTGTTGCTTACCCAGTCTTTTCAATGGGCCAGGTCAGGGTAGAGTAGGGTCAGATATTATTATGTAATAAAAATAACCAAGTGCTAAAACTAAATACAAGAAATTAAACTCACCATTCTTGCCAGCATAAACCTCAGTGTCCTTGGGCCATAAACGCGATGCCGTGATGGTTTCTGAACCTTGGCATAGAAGGAACCAATCTCAGGTAACAACAAGCAACCCCTACTAGCTCTAGCCAGGCTACAATCTGGCTCCGCATTGGTCTGGTTATACCATAAAATCAGCTGTCCCAAGCAATAATTCTCACCGTAGGTCTTGCAATACTCCTGAAAACCTAACCCCAATTTATCAGCGTACTTGGGGCCCAAGTCAAGTGGACTAATGTAAACTGGTGGCGAAGTTACAGCCTTATATTCCTGTATGTAAAAATGAAATTTACATCAGATCAAAGGAACTACACATGGTAGTTAGCAGAGAAATTCCAAGAGTTCTATATCTGTAAGGCATACCCGTATTCTAAAGAAGCACTTTGTATATGCATAAATATGGATCAAGTCAGCTGCAGCATCATGCCGAGACTTGTAAGTACATGGAAGATTTCGGATCTCATCCCTCAACCTTTAAAATACAGAAAAAAAAAATTAATGTTTTAACAGTTGAATCATCGTAAGTTTGAAACATACTGAAACAAAACACAAGTGCAAGCCACTCGCCATAATAGAGATCTCCGAAGTTCGTTTTGTACATCGTCAGAACCTGATGGATCATGAGCGTGAATCTTGGACTTAAGATCATTTAACATGGATTCTTCCAGGTGAGGAGCCATGCATTGGAGAAGCTCGTCTACAAATGATCCCTGCCCTTTCCAGATAGAGGAAACTACTGCTTCAGGACTCAGCTTCTCGAGAGGAGGTGGTGCAATCTTCGGGTCACCAAAAATGCATTTCATGGCATACCTCACCTTGCATATAGAACTAGAAAGGTTAACATCTTCAATCTAGGAAATCCGAAAATGATGAGTGACAGGGATCTAGAATAAACACAACAAGACATCTTAAACAAGATCAGAAGCTGGAAACAATAACTGATAAGCCCCTTAACAAAATTAGAGAAGATAATCACCTTATCAAGAGTAACAGCCAAATTTTGAAGCCTTTGATTGTACACACCTTCAGCCTGCCTCATGCAAAAATATTATTGACAAGATAAATGATTAATAATGACAACAAAGGGTGTTGCCCAAGTACACAAGATAAAAGTCAATATAAAAGGATCAAACCCCATGAAAAAAAATTAGAAAAATCACACAAGGTAATTGCAAGCCTTCCCAAACACATGCGTCCATGCCCACACACACAATGAGACTAGGGTAGTGAACAACACACCTGAACCTCAGCATCACTCTTCTCAACTTCAAGACATATATCTGAAAAATATTTCCTTTTTTCCTCCAAATTATGCCTCAGAATCTCCTCAGGTAGCTTTGTTCTTTCAAAATTTATGAACCTCACCTTCATTTAAAATGGAAATGTCAGGAAAAACAAAACAAAAACAAAATTACTAGCAAGAATTGTAATTAATGAAAAGTCAGGAGGCAGCGAAAGCATATACCAGGCGAGCCGAGTAGGCTACCACCCAATCAGGCAGCCCACCAAGCAAACAACTGCCTAAACCAGCCCTTCCCAAGTCAAGATAATCCTCTTCAGAGACTGAATTTAATTCGCAAGCTTCTAGCATTAACTGATGACGGTCCAGAATTCCATGCCACTCCTCCAGTACCTGATGGGTGTACAGTGTAAACTACTTAAAAAGAATTGAGGCAACTTTGAGACTTGAGGTGAAAATAGACTAATAAGACTCAACTGGCTGCAACAACTTCAGAAGAACAAAATTAATAATTATCATCAGTGAGGAAATCAGAATCCCAATCATGCTGGCCTTCTGTGATGAACAGAAAGAATCCCGATCACTATACTAATCTGAGATGATCAGATTAGTCAGTCAGACACTAAACAGCCCCTGAAGCTTGATCGGACCTGTTCAGAATTTCAATTTTAATTTGTTCTTTGACATTAACAGTCAGTAATTGCCAAACACCCATACCTTTTCAAAAGCACCTTCGCCTGTCAGATTCAAGTAGCTGCCCCGGCAAACTTGGCTCCCACACAAACAAACTGACACTTCATATTCTTCTTTACTCTAGCAAAATCAATAGACATCAGTCAGTATATATGAAATACATACAGTATCTCCAAACTGTACAGAAGGCCAGTTGCAAAAAGAGACACACCTCTGTAACAGAATTATAATCAAATGTGATCTCCTCGCCATATTTAATATTACGAACAGTATAGATTCCAATCTGGTAATGACCACCAACAGCAGTAACTCTGATTTCATTGATAAAATTATAGGACAATCAAAAGTTGGCTTCACTTAACAAAATTTGACATTCAAAACATATACACAAAATATAGATTAAGTCCGAATAATATACAGAAAGTACGAATAACATACACAATATATGAGAGGGTTGAAAGACAGAAGGTGGTCCCGTGTGTTGCTCTGCACTACTCTATGCAAAACTCTTAAATGCACAAAACAGTAAAAACAGTAGAATAACAGGACTCACTTTGCTTCACAATTAGGTCGACACGAGTGACATATTCGACTTGCAAAGTTTGCCTTATGCATAGCATCGACAACAACCAAATCATAACCATCAGCATCACCCTGCCAGGTCATATAGGATCAGATGAAAAGGTTCCATTAAGGACAGATGGAGAAAGAGGAACTAGCCTACGGCACAAAACTTGTTGAATTGAAGAAAACCTTTGGCCTCTCGAGATAGATGTTGTAAAATTCTGGAGCTGGATCTTTACTATTTTCTTGCAAAGATCGGATCCCATCTTGCTTCTCGAACCATTTCCAAACAGGATAAACCTACAAAAATTATTTTTAGGATTGGGGAGAAGTTCAGCATCGTAAAATCTCCAGGGAAAGATTTTATTAGACCAAGTACTTGGATCCCATCAACAATCGGATGCCTTACCTCTCCCAAAAAATCCACAACAAAATCTTCTTCTCCAAAGCCTTCTTCTTTGTTACAAACAACACCAAGACCCTAACAACAAAAGCGAATATACAATAACAAAATAAGAGAATCAGCATCAAAATAATAGGAGACAACTCAAGCAAGTAAACCAAAAGAGAGACAAAATGGACGTATTATATACATGAAGTATAATGATGATGCATATACCTTTCTGTAAGCAACATATTTGTCATCAGAACGACTATCTATAGCCTTCAAAATACCCTGACACATTCTCACGGTTCGTATATTGCAGTCCTCCTCAGCATCTTTTTCAATTTCTTCAATGACAGGCTGCAATGGAAACATCATTGGAGTGTTTCTCGTCCCAGTGAAGTTCCTAACTTGCTTATTCAAAGTTCGAAGGAGCACATCTTCTATAAACAAATGCTTCTCAAGTAGTGGCCAATCCAACTCCTCTGGCATAGAATCAAGCAAAAGATTGTGAGTATAGGGATCAATTCCATAAACCTCTTGCTCCAAAACCTCAAATCCAAGCTGTTTTCTTGGTTTATAGTCCTTGACTTCAGGAAGTTCCATATCAGACTCCTCAGTGCCACTTTTCTGAGCATGGAGCTTCTCAGTATAGTCCTCTGGTAAAGATACTCGCATTTTCCGTTCCACGCCCTCCTCATCCGCAACAATAATATATTGATCGATGACTTCATATTTTCTAGTAACAGGAGGAACCAGGCTAGCTTTTGTCATTCGAGCACCCCACTCACGATCACTAGTGATAGAATCCAAACCCTCATTTGGCATAAAGTGTCCATCTCCTCTTGACTCTGCTGTCCGAGCCTTGGACCACATATCCAAGTCACTTTCTGTTTCTGTACCAGTAGTCTTACCATCACTCTTGCCATCCTCAGAAGACCTATCAAGGTCCTCAGAAGTTTCACTCTCTGAGTCCCTATATTTTTTATTCAATTTGGATAAACGCCGTCTGATTTCTCGATCAGACGCATACTCTACATATTCCAAACTACCATTTGAGAAGGACGTGTAATTACTCCTATTCGTGTACTTCCTTTCAGTCAAAGGTTTATTGATCTTCTTCTTATACCTTGAGCCAGCAAGTGAATCATCTTCCCAAGACTTTATCATCTCATCTCTTTGATACGAGGACTTAGAATGGTCTTCTAAACGTGTGGCAAGTTTAATAAATAAAGGAATAATCTGATTCATGTCTCCAGCATCACACCGATTCTTTGCTCTGAATACACCAAATGAGATTATAAATAAGCAGAGAGAGAGAATACAATGTTACATGATTCTCAGCAGCGTATAAAGACCGATCATGAAAATACAGCAGAGGAAAAGAACCGAGAATCCAGGATGCAACAAGTGCCTAATTTGACACCAGTATTTATGTAGATCGAGAGGATTTTATGTTTTCAGAATTACATGAAGAAAGAAAATACACCTAAATACAGCATCCCAAAATCCACAGAAAAAACCTGAGTAAAGGCCACCTTAAAAACTTTGATTCACAAGTTACTAAAGGGGGTGATGGCCAAAAAGAAAATTTTAATGCACCATTGATAAGCCAACTCCTGCAGACTTCAACCTAAGAAGCTGTTAACCCACTGTTAATTAAAGCAATTATATTTAAAAAGCACAAAAGAAGGCCCAAAAAAACATACTTTATTGCTTCTCTGCACATTCGACTAATATCCTCCTTCAGGGAGCCCAATCCATGGCCAATGTAATAACCATTTTTAATTCTATCTTCAATTTCAGCAACCTGGCCAACGAAGAGGCAACAAGAAAAAAGAACTTATAAACATATAAAATAGAGATTTTTTTATATGGCAACATACAGAACAAATGATAGAAATACCTTGGGCACAAAGAAATCAAATGTATTCTCTTTCATGATGTCTTTAAGACCAGAAAGAAGGAACTCTTCCATTCTCTTATAGCCATTGTCGGATTTCTTGATGGCCCACCGCCTCATACGGGCATCCCTTGATAGAATGGATGAGGACCTTCTGGCGTCAAATAGTTTTGATCGTTTGTATAAGCTTCGACGGAATAACTGATTTCCAGAGTCTCTTTTATCCACACTATTGAAATAGTCCTTTAGTTCACCAAAATCATCTATATCACCACCCAGACCCTTTCTGGAAACTGATGAAGTTCTTGCAGTGATCTGTTTAAGACTCCTTATTTTATACTGTGATTCCTCGAAGAATTTCGTAACACGTGAAGTTCGGCTCTTGACCCAGTTCATACTTGCAAATTTGAGAGCCAACTCCTCAAATTGGCTGCAACCTCTGATGTCGATAGAAGAGATACAATGAAACGAATGAAGAATCTTTTCAAGCATGTCGGAGGTAATGTTTGTGCAACCCCTGAGAACCATTGAATTTATTTTTTCTTTGCTATAACCACTCTGCAAGCAAACAATTACATTAAGCCTGGTAAAAGCAAAAGAAAAAATTTAGATATCCCGAATGCCAAACAAAATTAAGAATTACCATGACACTTATGAGTATGAAGTCAGTGCAATTAGGGCCAAAACATGAGAGATCAATCTGTCTTGAAATGTCCTTGTAAAAATTGGCCACAGCTCTCCAGTGTTTACAAGTCAAAGAAACAAAGGCGAGGGATTTGATGTCCGATCTCAGAAAATAAAAAACCCGTGCCAGCACATGACCATCCAATAAACCCCAGCTTCCCATTTGAGTTTCAGATTTTGCATTCTCTTCTCTGTAAAAAGTCACTTCACCACATAGATCCTCAAATGTGGACTCGTCCTTCTGAATTGTCTGTGCAGCCTCTTCTATTTCATAATCATCTTCAATCTCATCAAGCAGCCGGGCCCTCTTGGCAGCATGTGCATCACCTTCTGTAGTTGGCCAGCCCCCAACCACCCCCAAAGTATATGATGAATCATTTCAAAGAAAGAATGAATATGTAGAACAAAGCAAAATTCAAACAGAACTTGCATTAAATTCATTAAAGAAGATGCTACCCATAAATGCACTATAGCTGCATAGAAGAACTGAAAGCTCTATGGAATGATGTGGGCTTAAAATTCCTATGAAATTAGGAAACATACAAACATGCATGTGCACACAAAAAAATTAAAAAAGTACACGCACACAAGGGTCCAGCTAGGCATTTTAGTGTAGGATGTACTAATATTGGCAAAACCAGTCACCAAAGAATAGAATTCAAAAGGTGTGTAACAAAGTTCAACGTGTAGCCACATGAATATGAGACCGGAGAAAACCACAGAGATGCTATGAATGAACACATGACAGGAATGACATGGTTTAAGGTAAGTTGCAGAGAGAGAGAGAGAGAGGAGGATGAACTTTGACCAAGGACATACCCTAACAAAAAGATAGAATAGCCGGCTCATTCCTTGAAATTCTGCCAGTTTGAGATGAAAATAAAAGAAAGATTTCTCATACCTAAAGAATAAATAATTCTGATAATTGCTGAAAAATATCCAGGATGCCAGTGGAAATTCAAAATATTAACCCATACCTGATTTTCGGTACATGTGCTTCTCCATCTCCTTCTTTGGCTGTTTAGCATTGATCCATGGATCTAAGGCTTCATTAATGGCTGCAGCAAACTCACGACTCTTATACGATTTCATCACCAATTCGTGTAGCTTCCCACGAGTATAACCAATGAACTGCGGATGCAGGTCACGGGAGAAACTTGCTTTCATTTTAAATTCACCAAGGGTAGAACCTTGACCTTCTGAAACAGTTCTTGAAGAAACACCAGTCTCAGAATTGTTTACCTGATCGCTCTTGACACTGGCTTCAGAGCTCTCTGCAGCAGAGCTAACTGGAACCCAAATTTTATCAAATTTTCTGAACACACTAATATGTTTTTGAATAATGCCTTGTTCTGCTAAGACCTCAAGCTGCGAAAATGATGAGGGCCCTTGTGCATGCCCAGCACCATCAAGATAGTACCAATCACCCAAATACAATTGCAGGTCATCAACTGTGCAAATATGGTCTCTTGGAGGGTTGATAGGCGCCATGATCTTCCAGGAGTCTTCTGAACCTTGATCATTGATCCTTCTTGATTGAGAATCACATTCTGCTGATGATCTCTTGCCATCACTACTCGAAGAGTATGGCCGAGAAGACCTTGAAGAATATCCCTCCTTCCCTTCGACTTTCATGCGGGAATCAGAAACAAATGAACCATGATCCTTAACGACACATGCATTTATCCTCACCACTGGAAGCATTGTCCCTTTCATTCCCTTGACAATAGCAGGCTTACTTTGGACTGGTCTGCCTGTGCCACTACAATCATTCCTCTCATCTGATAAAGAGAAAGCCCAAGGAGGGAGATCAACCCTCTTGCAATGAGAAGGATAGTACAAGTCATCTTTTCGATGCCACCGAGGGTCCTCAGACCCAGACTTTGGCATCTGGCATATCAGGAAACCGTCATTGAGAACAAGCTTCTGTCCAAAAGATCTATCTTGTGCAGCCTCATCATTCCTCTTCCAGTCGCCACCCTTGCAAGACCATAGGCCAGAAAACCAGTCACCAAATTCCCCATAGACACAACCATGATCCTTGTCAGAGGTTGCAATTGACCTTGATTCTGCAGCTTCTTTTAATTTTATCTCAGAAATTCTAGATAATTCATCAGTTTTCTGATCAGAAGCTTCGCTTCTATGCCAAGAGAACCCTGTGCATGTCCAGAATAAACATTTTGGGTGAGATGCATGTCTTAAAGTGCTTCTAACTTTGCTGTATGGAAAACATAACAAACTAAACTTTTTACATCTACGTCACCAATTGCTAGAAAATACTTAGAAGTAACAACTTGATTATCATGAATTATGAATATTAATAAGGTTATGAATAATGGCTCAGAGCAGATATGCAGATATACCTCAATCCTCTGTTCTGGAAAAATAATAATTAATAATAATAACAATAACAATGCTAATAATGACAACACAAAATCCTGAATATTTCCAAGGATGGATCTCGAGAAAGCATTAGTCCATGGAGAAAAATAAATCAATCATTTCCTAGGAAAAAACTCTAGATGCTCAGAGTTTATCCAAAATAAACATAAATTGATGAATAAATAAAAGCAATGAAAAAGGTAGTATACCTTCAGAGTTTCCGCAACCCTCTGGACCCTCCCATTCGGCAAGTTCAAACCTCATTTGCAGAACTTCTGCAAGATCATAAAATTCCACAAACATGGAAAGTAAGAAATCTCCACCAAAAGCAATTACAACTTTTTTTTTTTATATAGGTAATCAATAATATATTAATAGAGATAGGCAAAACCCAAGTACACAAGATGGTATACAAGTAATCAACAGACAAACTAATACCTGCAACAGTTTCAAGTTCCTTGCCAGGAATAACAGGAAAGCCATCTAAAAGAGCGACAACCCTTTCATCAATGTGGAGATCTTCTGCACTGTCCTCAGTGCAAACCACTGAATCAGACAAAGTAATGGATGTTTCCTCCCCACTCTGAGGACCATATTGCCAAGTATCTCCACCATCAGCCAAAAGATTACCAGGAGCTTCAGGAGGCTTCGCCAGCTGAGTTACAATGTCAGACACAATGAACGGGAAATTCACAACGACCAGTGGAGAAGTTGCATTTTCAACAGTTACCCACCTATCACTATCTAAGTGCTTGATCAAGTGATCTGACATTAGAGCCCCTTCTTCCACAAGTGTTTTCAGGTCGCATAATTTAGAAGGCCCACATTCCACGCCACAATAATTAAGGTAAAACCATTTCCCTGCGAATGAATCAGCCACCACAGGGACATGTGGTGGCGTGTCAGATATATCCATATCTTCTTCCATAGATTGCAGCTCTTCAGGAAGAGTCACATCTACTGGACAAGATTCTTTGCATGTAGTGCTTGGACTCTGAGTCTGCTCTTCTTTGTGAGGCTCACAGTTCAAATTTTTCTCAAGATACCCGTTAATATTATAGACACTGCTTGTATCTTGAGACTCTTTGGCGGAATAATGTGAGCCTTTTTGGTTGGAATCCCTGTGGCTGAATTTATCTTCTTTCCCTTTACTAACAATCTGAGAGTTGCGCTTTTCTCCTGTTCCACCTTTACGACTTGCTTCCCGGTGACTACTGGGCCTACGACTATCAATTGGGGACCGCTCCAGATAGTTCGGGGTCTTATCCCTGCGATCATGGTTTCGAGCTCCATTTTGTGGAGACAGCTCTGCATGTGTAGGAGTTCGATTTCTATGTTCACGGTAGCGACTTCGATCGTATGGGGACCTTTCACAGCCGTATGGAGGTCTCTCACGACCACGTGGTGATCTTTCACGACCACGGACAGAAACCCTGTCACGGTGCTCAGAATACCGGACCCTGTCATGTGGAGACCGCTCAGAACGTCCAGGGCTATGTGCATGCCTATCTAAAGCTACTCTTGAAGACAAGAAAGATTCATAACCCCTGGAGGAGTACTTGTGTGATGAAGGAAGTTTCGATGAAGCTAAATTCCTGTAAGACCTCTCCACAGAACGGCGTGAATAATTATCTTCATGGGCAGCGCGGTTGCTGTCATCAGAAAGCCTACGGTTTTTCGAACCAGCACAATCCCCATAATCTCCGTAATACTTGCACTCACTGCTATCTGAGTCGGTACCATACCGCTTAAACCGGTAACCAGAAGAGTAATCTGTCCCATGGTTCTTCCCATTGCTGTGTTCGCCCCTATACAAACCTTCCTCGTCCACGATTTTCGAACTGATCCTTGTACTCCTCTCCTGGCCAGTCTCCCACCTGGGAGTACTTTTGCTAAGCTGACTTCCACTTCTGTTGTACTCTTTCCTTCGGAAACCATCATCCAAAGAATACTTCCCAGAAGGTGGTGTACGCTCGAGCTGAAATCGACTCCCCTTATCCTTACCCAACTCAAACCTGCGTGATTTACAGCAATTGTACTCTTCCCGTGGCGCTTCCCCTTTATGCCACCTATCTGGAATGAACTCTCCCTTTTCAATCTCATCTTTTGTGCCTCTCCGCGACCCGAATTCCTCTCTTTTGGATTCTCCTCTCCTAGTCTTCTCCGGCACTATCTCGTCTTTCTCCACTCCCTCTTTCCTCCATTTCGCATAAGCAATCTCTCCCTTCTGCACCTCACTTCTTCTCCATTTCTCAACAGTCTCTTCCTTCTCAATTTCACTTCTCCGAGACACATACTCTCCATTCAAAGTCCCCAATTCACCCTCTTCCACCTCATCCTTCTGCGCCTTCTCAGCACAATTTTCACCATTTTCAACTTCCCTACTAATCTTTCTTCCTCTATTCAATCCCCGCTCGCTCTTCTCGGACTCCACGTTCTTCGCAAATGGCTCCTTCTTCACCTTCATCTTATTCTTTCGCTCCGTGTTGAGCGACTTGGAACTGAACCCATTGTTGTTGCTATTGCTTCCATTCTTGCCTCCGTTGCCATAGAGCGTCTTCTCTGGAATTGGAAACCTCTCCATGTGATACTGCCGCAAATGCATGCATGCGACGCCTCCATCGCCCATGGAAATCTCCCCAATTCCTCTTCGGCCGAAACCTTGAAAACCCTAATCCTCCCCTCCTCCGGGGCTGTCGATGCTCATGCTGCAATTCGCCTCAAGGTTATCCAATCCTCGCTCCAATTCAAAACCTATTGTTTGCATGAAAGAAGAAAATCACAAATCAAAAGAGCCGAAATGTAGAGTTGCATTTGGGAAAAAAAAAGACACGTTCCAACACAAAGAAGCATAAAACATATCAACTGCCCTCTTGTCACGAAAACCCAACGGTTTGGATTCCATCAAAGTAGTAAAGCGAATTGAGGATGGAAAGAGAGAGAGAGAGAGTAAGATACCGAGAATACTAGGGAACTAACAGAACAGGCGGAGAAAATTCTCGGGAGCTGTGAATCCAACAGCGTGTGAAGACCTTTCCGGTACAGATCGTGTAAGGCCCAGAAAATGGCACCTCAAATTTCCAATCTCTCTGAGAAAATCTGAGTGTTTCTCTCCTCTGTCTCTATATATTTCTCGCTCTCCGATGCGCTATATCTGTGTTTCGCTCTCAGTTGTCGTTGTGTTCTTGGTCTGAAAGATGAAAATCTTTCGTGTTATTATTATTTTTTTTTTTTAACTCTATTTCTTCTCGGTTTTCCGATTTTGACCTGAGTTTATTGGACGAAGTTGTGGATATAGGAAATGACAAAAGCAGCCCCGGGACCTGGCATAAATGTTGGGATACAAAGACGCAGCTCGCATACGTGGCTCAGATAGTTGACTAAGATCGTTGACTGGGACTGGCTCGTTTCTCAGGGACTTGGAGTCTTGACTCTTGGAGGTGAAAGATAAACGTACTCGATTTTGAAAAGAGTCATGCTCCAATTTCTCCACGTTATTTAAAAATATATATTTTTATTTTTATATTTTTATATTTTATATTTTTAATAAAATTATAAAATTATATATTTTTAAATAATGTATAAAATTATCAAACTTGTATTTTTAGATTGTGTTTAGATGTTGAAGTGAATTGAGTTGAGTTGAGATGATAAAATATTGTTAGAATATTATTTTTTAATATTATTATTATTTTGAGAGTTAAAAAAGTTGAATTGTTTATTATATTTTGTATTGAAATTTGAAAAAATTGTAATAATAAATTGAGATGAGTTTGAGATCCAAACGAAGCCTTATTGTAGGCTCCGTTTTTAGCATACGGCCTGACAATGATTCTAACATTTTAGATAAACAAATTTGAATTTTTGAATTTTAAAAAATAAAACGGATTTTAAACATGAAATGATCAAGAGTCTTTTACTTTCAATCTCTTTTTACATAATTTTTTTTAGAAAAAATCTATACAACATCTTACTATTCACACAATTTTCACATATCACATATTTTTTAATTTTTATTATTTTTTTATTTTATTAAATATTTAATATATGAATAATGAATAGAAAAAATAAATTATTTTAAAAAGAATAAACTCAAAAAAAATTTAAAAAAATATAGTGTGTAGAAGTTAGAGAGGTTGTATAGCATTACTTTTTTTTTATTACGACTGAGAGTTTTACATGTCTATCATTCATCAAGGTAACTGAATATGTCTTCACATGGATTTATATCTACTACTGGTCTAGAACTTATATAATGGGTGTCAGGAAAAAGCAGACGAACTAGGCGAGGACAGGAGATGGACTAGCCGGCAACCACACGCTTTCACACCTCGAGCAACCTTGATGCAACCTTGGCAGAGAACTAGATGGCAAATGGAGTGGACTATAGATTCACGGAGACGAGGAAAAGCTACACAATATGACCCAAGCCAGGGAGGCGCCCCAGCTTTAAAATGAGGAACTCAAACAAAACGTTGGGAATAAGGGTACTAGGTCGGGAGGGAGTTGAGATCAACAGTGCGAATAAATAACTGCAAGATGAGGAGTCACAAAGTGGGGGGGAGGGGGGGGACCAAACTAATACAACCACAATGAGAAGAAGAGGATATAGGATAGGCTCAAAGACCTAATGGAGAAGTACGAGGAGATGGCAAGACGGGTGGAAATGCATCTTCAGTGAACAATTTGTTTAATAGCAAAGGCCTACTGTACAGCAAGGAGATTGTGATGGTTCCCCTCCCACCAGAGTTCAATGTCCCTCAAATGCATATTCACGACAGATCTAAAGACCTGGTGGAGGACCTAGATACCTTCAAGATCCACATGATGTTACATGGGTTCCTAAGAGATATAGTATGTCGGGTCTTCCCTTTGAGATCAACAGTGCGAATAAATAACTGCAAGATGAGGAGTCACGGAGTAGGGGGGACCAAACTGATACAACCACAATGAGAAGAAGAGGATATAGGATAGGCTCAAAGACCTGATGGAGAAGTACGAGGAGATGGCAAGACGGGTGGAAATGCATCCTCAGTGAACAATTTGTTTAATAGCAAAGGCCTACTGTACAGCAAGGAGATTGTGATGGTTCCCCTCCCACTAGAGTTCAATGTCCCTCAGATGGATATTCACGACAGATCTAAAGACCTGGTGGAGGACCTAGATACCTTCAAGATCCACATGATGTTACATGGGTTCCTAAGAGATATAGTATGCCGAGTCTTCCCTTTGAGATCAACAGTGCGAATAAATAACTGCAAGATAAGGAGTCACGAAGGGGGGGGGGGGGACCAAACTGATACAACCACAATGACAAGAAGAGGATGTAGGATAGGCTCAAAGACCTGATGGAGGAGTACGAGGAGATGGCAAGATAGGTGGAAATGCATCCTCAGTGAACAATTTGTTTAATAGCAAAGGCCTACTGTACAGCAAGGAGATTGTGATGGTTCCCCTCCCACCAGAGTTCAATGTCCCTCAGATAGATATTCACGACATATCTAAAGACCTGGTGGAGGACCTAGATACCTTCAAGATTCACATGATGTTGCATGGGTTCCTAAGAGATATAGTATGCCGGGTCTTCCCTTTGACCCATAAGGGAACAAGCTAAGGTTGGTTCAGGTTTATGTACACTAGATCGGTTGCAAGCCTGGATGAGCAAGGCCCCTAGTTCCCCATGCAATTCGTGACTAATCAAAGGAGGAGGCGGTGGCCAGCCGCACTACCTCCTCATTGTGAAACGGCGAGAGAACAAGACTTTGAAGGATTACATTTCGTTCAATAAGGAACGATTGACAACCTGCGATCAATATGAAAAGATAATTTTGGTTGCCCTGCTCGAGAGAGTATGGCCCAAAAACCCTTTCTTGTCAAAGTTGGTATGTGATACCCCGTATTTTAGTGTATTTTAATTAAATGATTATTTTAATTAATTTAAATATTGGCTCTCTTGTTTTAAAATTTATTGGATTTTTCGTTGGTTTATTTCATGATTTTTAAGTTGTGAAATCTATTTTGGTGTGCTTTCTTAATATTAAATATTGTTTTGCATTTAAATTATTCTTTAATTTAAACTAGTTGTTTGTGGGTTTTAAAATTATTGTGTTGTTGGATTTAATTATTTTATTTTACTTAGTCTTTGTGTTTAACTTATTTTATTTAAATTAATTTTTTTGAAATAATTTTCATTGGATCATTTTGTGTGACCCAAGATGTGAGGATTGGACCTCATTTCTTTCCCTCACTTTTTCTTTTTCCTTTTTTCTTTTTTTTTCCTCTTTTTCTTTTTTTCTTCTTTTCTTTTCTCCTCTCTCTCTCTTCTCTCCTGCGCGCAAGGCCTCTGTTTCTCCCATCCGTGCTTCCACCCATTGTCGTCGTGCGCCGCCATGGTCGACACCACCCCTCCCATTCTCTTCCTCATCGACCGGCGACCACCCCCCTGTGTTTTCAGCTCCTCTCACGCCACCGTTAACCTCCACGCATGGCTTCAAGTCGCGGCCACCATTTGTTCCAGCGTCGTTTTCGTGCCACCTCTGGCCCCCCATCTCTTCACCACATCACCCTTGACCTCCTAGCAACCTAACCCATCCATCCTCAGCTCCGATCCGCCACCGATGAAGCTCCACCATCCACATTTCCATTATGAGCATTTTGACTTCCAAACACCTCCCACGCCGCCACCCACGGCCAACCACCACCACTATTAGCTTCACCGACATCTTTAAGCTTTTCCCTATTAATCTTGAGTCTTAGTTTGTCCCTGTTCAAAAGTGAGTTTTTGAGACTCACGGCCTAGTGCATTTTGTACTGTTCTGTTGCTGTGCCGCTACCTCTTGCACCTCCGTGATCCTTCGAAAATTATACTATAGCGTTATAAGTATTTTTCCAAATAACTTTTGATATTTAAATGTATTTTTACTCTTACACATATTTACTGTGATTTAGTTAGTTGTGCTGGACTGAGTCCGAGGAGTAAGGGGGTCAGTTGAATTGAAGGATGGAGCTGTGTGATTGGATTATGCTGGATTTTGTTGGCTATTGAATATTTGTGTTATGTCATATACAATGCATTTGCACGTATGTTCATTTTTGTAAATGAAAACTGGGTTTTCGTGTAATTACATTCATGTTCATGTGTATATTTAAAAATTGGATTTTCATGTGAGAGAAAGGAAAGAGACTGTAGAGATGGTGGTAGAGTTTCGCCTGTAATTCTCGCATACGGTGCACGCGGTAGGGATGGTGGTAAGTAGGAATGGTGGTATAGTCCCTCATGTGATTCACGCCTACGGTGCACTCTGTAGGGATGGTAAGCAAGGATGGTGGTAGAGTCTCACTTGTGATTCTCGCTTACGGTGCACGCGGTAGGGATGGTGGTATAGTCCCGCCTGGGATTCCCGCCTACATTGTTCAATAAATGGTTAGATTTTGTGTGAATAATTTTTTGGAAAAATGACAAATTATATTTTTGGGCCAAAATGGGATTTTGGCGTGCGTTGGAAAACATTCATTTTTGGGGAAATGATATTTTGGGTCTGATGCATATTTCATCATATGCATGCATGTTGGTTGCATTAATACACTTTTATCTCGTTGGTTGTTTGGATTATTACTTACCTGAGTAACCATTTTATGGTACCGTAGATTTTGATGCAGATGAGGACGAAGAGCCTGAGGGACGGCTCCGTGAAGGGAATGACATGTGGTTGCTTTTGGATTATGGAATTTGTTTCCCTTTTGCATATGTATTTGACTTTGTACTTTATTTTACGGATAACTGTATAACTTTCTAAAAGCAATTTATTTTGAATATTTATATTAAACAATTCTGGTATTTAGTTGACTATTTTTAATTTATCCGCTACGACTCTTGTGGTGCTCTTGTTGCTTGTTGCACACACTTGAGCACTTATCGTTGGGATGTGTGATCCGTGTTGTCATCATCCCGACATCACGATTCTCGTGTTTCCGTACGTGGGAGTCGAGGCGTCACGTGGCATGAAAGACGCCAATGACATTGCTTGAATTCATGGACAGGGCCAACAACTTTGTCAATGTTGTGGATACGTTGAAGGCAATGACGGACTTTAGAAATCGAGAGGTAAAAGTGTTATAGATTAAAAAAAAAGAAGGCAATGGGGCGAGAAAATGAACGATGACCAAAAGACAACTCCAAAAGGGGTAGTAGACAAGACAATTGAAGAAGAAAAAAGGCCCTACAAACCTTCGCTTGGAATATTAGAGTTGTGCATGCAAACATGAATGTGCAAACCAATAAGAAGCCCTAGAGACTGGTTGACAAGGATCAGAGGACAAGCATGAAAGGTTCAGGCAACTATTATGCCTATTGCAATACACCTCACAACTAGGAAGATTGTTAAATCCTTAGATACCAAATCGAGGAAATGCATAAAAATGGAGAATGCATCGTAGCCAAACATTAGCCCCCACTCCAAAGTATAAACATGGGAAAATGAAAGGAAATTTCACAAAGGCATCAAGGAGGCAAAGTAGAACCCAGAAGAAAGATGGGGCGGCGAAGGCGGAGCCCAGCCCGCAGCAACCACCCCTGGTGAGATTCATACAATCGCCAGAGGCTTTGTTGGCAGCAGCGCGACATCCTTTGCTAGAAAAGTGCAGTGCGACAAGCAAAGAATGAGGATGTATGCACTGGTATGGCTACAAAAGCTCATGAAATTGCAAGAAGCAATTGTCTCCTTTGAGAATGTAGACTGCGAAGGTGTACAATACACCCCACGACAATGCCCTTGTAGTCACACTACTCATGGAAAACTGCACAACCTGAAGACTTTTGGTGGATAACGGCAGCTCGATGGATGTGATATACTTAGGCACTTTAAAAAAGATGGGGATAAAAAAAGACTAGCTGATGTCCACCCCCACACCTTTGAAGCGCTTCATGGGTAAAGGTGGCAATATGTGACACGACCCGTGAATCCAACACGAACACAATACAAATTTTACGATTTTAAGTTTGATATTAATGGGTTCGGATCAAAACAAGTTGACCCATTAATACATGATTTATAAATGGGTCAACCTTCTTAACCCGAAATAAACCCGTTTAGATTTGATTTCAAAATCACAATTTTATTATTGTTAAATTATAATATTGGTATTTATTAATATGCTTATGTTTTTATTGTGGGGATTTTAATTTTGAGCCTATGCTCATATTTATTATTGTAGAGTTTGTAATATTGGTTTTATTATATGTTATAATTTAAAAAATATTAATATTTTTTATTAGTAACTTTTAAGATATTGTGGCTACTAATAACTATAGATTTTAACTTTTATGTGAAATTATGTTAATCAGGTCAAATGGGTCATGGGTGTTAGTTCAACTCATTTACATGAAAATGGTTTAAATGAGTCGTGTTGTGTTGACCTATTTTCAATTAATTATTAAACGGGTATAAACAGGTGACATGACACAATAGAACCCATTATCTAAATTGGTCGGGTTATGGTTTGAAAGTTTGATACGTTTAGTTTAATTGGTTGGATTCCGGTTGACTCATATAGTTTAATGTTCATGACTTGAAACGATGTGAACACGACCAGAAAACACGAATTGCCATACCTATTGATGGGCAAACCAATACAATTGGTGGGCAACATTACCCTACTTGTATTAGTGGGGACCTATTCCCTCACCACTATAGTAATGGCTAACTTCCTTGTGGTGAGGGTTGCCTCCACATACAATGTCATAACCAAACGATTGACAATGAACAAGATGAAATGAGTAACGTTGATAAGAAGTCTCATTCAAAAGCTAGCATCGATGAAGTGCAAGGCAAGCAAGTGTTGACAAGAGAATGTTATATGCAAGAACTAAGGAGATTTGACGAGAAGGTACCATCCTTAGAAATCGATAGCACAGGGAGGAGCCGAATCCTACCCCTACTGGAAATCATTGGCAGGTTGGTCGAGACACGAGACAAGAAATCATTAAAGTAAGGGGAAGTAGCAGAAGTCATAGAGCTCGTGGCCCTATATGATGATCAACTAGAGTCGACGATGAGAATTGGCACTAACATGTCCACAAGTCTAATGGAATGGCTCGTATAGTTACTAAATGAACGTATGGATGTCTTGGCATGGAGTCATGAAGATATGCTAAGGATCAACTCAACTACAAGCAAGCACCAACTCTGGGTGAAACTGGTGACAAAAAAGATGAGATAGAAGCGAATGAATTTTAGTGCAGAAAAATATGTGGTCACAGCTGAAGAGTTAATTGCCTCCTAGAAGCTAGATTTATGAGGGAGTCGCATTACCTTAAGTGGCTATCAAACATATATAGTATTGGTGAAGAAGGCAAACGTTAAATGGCTACTATGCATGGATTTCAGAACCTGAATGACAGTTTTCCTCTCCCAAGGCTAGACCTATAGCAGATTCAATAGTGGGATAGAAAATGCTCAATTTTATGGATGACTATTCAGGCTACAATTAGATGAGGCTATGCAAGAACGACCAAGAAATGACGTCGTTTCATTACGGATAGGGGCCATTATTATTGGGTTTATATCATTCGGCTTAAAGAATATGGATACGACATACAAACGACTAGTGAACCTAATGTTCAAAAAGCATATTGGGTGTGACATGGAAGTATATATCAACATGTTGGTCAAAAGTAGAGTTCATGTCACCTAGTTGATTTGAGGGAGGCCTTTCCCATGTTGAGACGGTATAACATGAAGATAAACCAATCCAAGTGCACTTTCTGCGCAAAATTAAAAAAAAAAAAAAAAAAACATCATGGGATTGGATAGAGGCCAATCTAGAAAAGATGCGAGCAAACCAATAACTGAAATTTCTCTCATTAGTGCACAATTTCAGAAATAGTGCAGAATCAGAAATAACGTAACCCATAAATAACAAATGCTACTATAGAAAAAATGCAGCTTACAAAGATCTCAATGCAAAAAAAACTACGGATGACAGAGTTAATTCACAAAGAACAAAGAAACCCACAAAGAAAAGAGTTATTTAACAAATAAATAAATAAACCTTAGCTATGGATGACAGAGTTAATTCACAAATAACAAAGAAACCCTAGCTTACAAAGATCACAGAAACCCACAAATAAACAAGATCGTAGAAACCCACAAATGCAGCTTCGGATAGTAGATAAAATGGGAGATAAAAAAAAAGCTAAGGTTTTGAGTTAGTAAGAACAGATCTCAGTGCAATGCCATATATAAAAAATTCAAATACATACAACCAGCAATAGCAATCTCGAAATACATACCCTTATAAAAAAAAAATTCAAATACATACAACCAAAAACAGATCTCAGGTAAAAGCATACGAATAACTTTGAGTGTGTGTTGGATTTATGCAAGAGAGAAGGACGGAATCCAGCCATGGAGGAAACCGAGAGTCAGAGATATGAGGACGTACAAAAATTGTCGATGGAGAGGTTGTCGTCGATGGAGGTTGCGTTGCGAGCGAGGGGCAATACAAACAAGGGCACCCAACCGTTGAGAGAGAAGAAGACGTGGGACCAACGATGGGCCAGGAACCAAAATCACAATTGGGGATGTACAATGGTTCCCCATATTTAATATGGGGAAATAATGTAGTATCTGAAAATCTCATCCCTAATTTAGGGATCCAAATGGTGGGAGATTTTGGGTGCAAACCCTAAACTTTCTCCCAAAATATAGAGATAAAGGGCAGATGCGGAACCGGATGGGAATGCTCTTAGAAGTGCAGTAAAGGGCCAGTTCTTATTAGATTTCACTGTCAACTTCAGTACCTTTCAAAAAAATCCCCTGAAGCCCCAAAGGAAAAGTCATGGTGAGCATAGGTAGATAGCTACCTCGCAAATCCACATAGACTTGAGGTTAGCCATGTCATCAAATTGGCATTTGAGGTGGCAAACGAGGTAAAGTATGAAATGTTACTGGCAGGGTTCACTATAGTGCGTAGCTTAGAGGTGGCTGAAATCTAAATCCACATAGATTCTCCATTAGTGGTAAATCAGGTGGCACAAAGTTACATGAAAAAATGTGACAAACTAAGGCAGTATCTGTAGCAAGTGTAGGGGTGGCTGGACAAGTTAATACAACAAATGCCCCAAGAGAAGAAATGGTTAGAAAACAAGTTAGCATGGATTGCCTTGGGGTTAGGATAGCCCTTTCCCCTGGGAAGTGACAATGTAGGTATTAGAAGCCTCATTGGTTGGGATTGAAGTCTCAATGGTAAGAACAACCGTCCTAGAATGGTCCCAGGCCATAGTGGAGTACCTCACATCGATAACATTGCCAAAAAAGTGGAGTGAAGTGAGGAAGATAAGGTTTAAAATGCCTAGGTTCACATAGATAGACAATGTGTTTTACAAGAAGGACTTCTCACTCCCACTCTTGAGGTGCATGAAGAAGGAAGAAATGCAATATGTAGTGACAAAAATCCTCGAGGGAATAAGTGAAAATTGTACCAAAGGCAAATAAGGATGGCAAGCCACAATATGTGGGACGACCCGTTAACCCAACACGACCATTACATGAAATTAACATATGTAGGTTTGATGTAAATGGAAAGAGTCAAAGTGGGTTAGCCCGTTAAAACATGATTAATAAACAAGTCAACCTGCTTAATACGAAATCAACCTACATAACCCGTTTAAGTTTTAACTCAAAATTACAACAATACCATTTTAACCCTAAAAACTAAAAAGACCCTAACATATCTCTCAATCTCACTCTCACACCATCCTCACTCCCCAGTAACCCCACCTCTCAAGGTATGATGCCAAGCCACAACCCAAGTATAAGATGTGTGGAGTTATATACTTAGCAGCAAGAAAATATGAGACCAAAAATTTGAAGCGACACATTGAAACGTGCCCTATAAGAAATTCATGAGATATTGGTTAGTTGATGTTATGTAAAATAGTGTATCTGTGTTTGTAAGCGCTTCTAAATTTGACCTTGAGAAATTTAGAGAGATTTTGATAGGCGCAATTTTGAAGCTTGAACCTCCTTTTTAAATTATTTAATATTCTGATATACGAGTTGCATTACAACATTTGTGTTTAGATGTTCCACTTACATCTAGAAATACTACTAAGACTGATTTGGTTAAGATATATCAACGAGAAACAAAAAGAGTTAAATGCATGTTGAATGATGCTCTTGGTAGAATTAGTTTGACCTCTTACTTGTGGACTTCTATAACTAGTAATGGTTATATGTGCATTACATTACTTTTTTTTATAAGAATTGGGTCTTACAAAAAAGGGTATTGAATTTTTCTCTTATGCCGCCCCCATATAATGGCATATCTTTGTCCGAAAAAATTTCTAATTTGTTATATGAGTAGACAATCCTTCTTCTAATTATATTTTAATGGAGATGTTAATAACTCAATTGAGGAACAAGAAAGCCCTTATTTGTCATGGTGAGTTCTTTCATCTTCATTGTTGTGTTCATATATTCAATTTGATAATACAATATGAGTTAAAAGAGATTGATTCTGCTATCCAAAAATTCCATGAAAGTATCAAATATGTAAAGGATCACAAATAAGAAAACAAAGATTTTTAGATTCAATCAATCAAATTTCTTTGGATAGTAAGAAAAGGATGAGACATGATATCCCTATTAGATGGAATTATACTTTTCTTATGCTTGAGATTGATCTTTTCTATCATCATACTTTTTTCGCATTTGGAGTTTACTAGTTTAAACTTTAAAAATTCTCTACCCACATCTGAGTACGATAAAGTGGAGTAGATAACACTTTTTTGGTTGTTATGATGCTACTTGTGACTTTTCTAGAACCAAGTACCCCGTAGCCAATTTGTACTTTCTAGCAGTTTTGATTATTTATTTGACATTAAAGGAACATGTGACCTGAACCTCTTCTTCTTCATATTCCTCTCCAAGAAAGTTTTAAGATTTTCTCATAACAAAATGATTATTCACTTGCATTAAAACATTGTCCACAACTTCTTATTTTTTTCTTCAAAATAGAATTAAACTAGATTATGAAATGAGAATATGTTATCAAACCTCATCCCCCTTTCAATACCATTATTTTCTTAACCCGCTAAGTCTTTGTCAAGTGGTGGGAAAATATAATTATGATCACATCATAAAAATATTTTCAAAAATTACCAAAGCCCCTGAAGTTCTAGTCAAACGGAATAGATTTCAGGCGCAATTAGTATCCATTACTAGCAAGAAGGGCTTGAAGAAATTAGTTGAAACAATGTCACAAGTCTCAGACAGTGATGATGAAGAAGACTCGCTGGATCAAGTCAAGTTATCTCGAACACAATAAGCCACATCATCTCAAGCTCAACAAGTCTCTCCTTCTCAAGCTCACCAGGCCTCTCCTTCTCATGCCAACTCATCTTACCATCCAATAAATATAATGGATTCTCGAAGATTAATTACTATCAGATTATGACTCTAAAATTATTATGTGATTTGAGAAGATTATTGTTTTCTCAATTATTCAACATGATAGTCACTTTCAGACAAAAAACAGAAGCACTATTGATTACTGTCAGAAGCATTATCTCTCTAGATCCACCAACGCATAAACCCAAGCAACTTTAGACATTATCAAATTACTATTCAATTCCACTCATCCGGCAGCATTATTGGTTCCACTATCCGTCGACTCATGAAGACAAAACTTTAAAGCGTCCATTATTGATTACTGTGTAAAAAGTTACCATTCTAGTGTCTATAAAAGGAAGTTTGTAAACAAAGGAAGGTATTCAGAAAAATCTCATTTGAAGTCATCCATTTTCTCAATTCTCACTTCCAAAATACTTTCTTTGTATAAAACTTCATTCATGTCTTTTGCTTCCAATCGTTCTGAGAATTAATCTTCTTATAAGTATTATATTTTTAATGAAGTCAAATTTATCAGTTATGATTTCTATCTTTTATGTTTATATAATTAATAATCATGCATATGGTCGATTATACCACATGTATATATTTTTCATGCATTGGCTGGTTACACCATCTATTATTATTACAAATTTATTATATATCACCTGGGATGTGTTATTAATTATATATTCGAAGCATGATAATTTCTTAACATGAGACTTAATTTGTTTTATAATATTTGTATGATTTTCTGTCTATAGAGGTGAATTGTTTTTTAATCTTTTGAATAATAATTTACATAATGGCCTGAGAGATTGATAAAAATCTGTAATATAATTAAGGTTTCCCAAGAATCTTTGTAATTTTAGCTTATGTATTATTTCATCAAGAAATTTATTAGCAAATTCTATTACTCTACTAATTGGTGTAATAGTTCCTTGATATATGTCATGTCCATGGAACCTAGTTTTATTTTGGAATAATTTTATTTTTGGTGATTAAATAACTAATCCATTTTATTTAATAATTTGGACAAATGTATTTAAATATTTCCAGCGTTGTTGAATAGATGAGAAAAAAATTAATACATCATCTATATAAACTACTGAAAAGTGAGTGAAATGACTAAATATTTCATTCATAATATTTTGAAATTCACTAGAAGTACTTTTTTAATTCAAATGGCATAACATTTCATTCATAATATCCTAATGGAGCTGTGAATGTTTTTATATTGATCTTTTTCAACAATTTTGATTTGCCAAAATCTTCTCTTCATGTCATATTTTAAAAATACAGTAGTATTATAAAGGCGAGATAGTAAATCTTTCTTCTTAGGAACTTGATACATAATTCATTGTAATACTTTATTTAATGGTTTGTAGTTGATAACTAATCAAAGAACTCCTCGTTCTAATTTTGTCTGTTTTTTAATATAAAAGGCAGCATAACTTCATGGTGATTTACTTTTCCTTACTAATCATTTTGTTAATAAATCATTAATTTCTATTTTACAAAAATCTAATAATTCATTGTTCATTTGAATTGATTTAGCTTTAGTACGATTTTTTTCAGAAAATTCTTTATCATAAGACAATTCAACTATATGTTTTCTACTCCAGAAAGCATTAGGCAAGCTGAAGTATACTTCTTTTTCAACTATAGTATTAAAGTTATTAAATTTTTTTTTTATTAATAATGGATCTTTTAGTTTTTCTTCAATTCTTTCCTATTTTAATTCTTGGTTTGCGAAATATATTTGTTTTTCGTTTCTTTTAATCTTATTTTTTGTTAAAAAGTTAATTTCTTTAGTTAATAAAACTGCTTTTAGAGAATTTATTTCTTTTGAAATTGAGGAAATGAAAATTTAAATTGAATTTCTTATCCAAGTATTTTTTGTAAAAACTTCTTCTGTTACAGAGAAAGGGTAAAGTGGAAGGAAGAAATGGATTTCCCAGTATTACTTTAGTATTAATGTTTTTTACTAAAATAAATGTTGTTTTAAAGAAAATACTATTATTACATATATGTGCATTAAATAATTTATAATTTATATTTAATTTTGTTCCATTAGTTTGGGATAATATTTCTTTTGTTTTTTCAAAATATTAGGAACGTATTAATCCATCTTGGATACAATTTAAATCTGTTCATATATCTAATAGGACAATTGTTGTAAAAGAAAATTTTTTATTAGTAGAAACTGTTACTTCAGTATACCATTTTTGAAAATTTATCATGTCCAGGATGTTGAAGAAATTATCTATCTCATCCTAAATAATTATTGTCGAGCATTCTCCTTATTCTTTATTAAGGGTATTAATATTTTTATTTATTTTTAACAAATTAATTTCTTGTAATAATTGTTCATTTGAAACTATTAATTTAATTTTAAAATTTTCAGATTTTTAACCTTTTGTTTTATTTCATTAATCTCTTGTTGTAAGTCTTGTGGTGTGACTTTTTGTTTTTCGGTTTTTAATTTACTTACCATTTCTAAAAGATTATAAGCTTTTGATGCTGAAGTAGTATGATTAGTAAAAGGTTTTTTTGTTTTACTAAATAATATTTTCTTTCTTGTGGATTATTAGTTTTATCAATTAATTCTAAGATAATATCCTCTTGTTTTGAAACAATATTAATGGTTTTGTTGTAAATATAATTATTTTTATATAGACAATTACAAACATAAGTTTCATTTTTTCTCATTCACTATCAGAGATTATTTTGATAGGTTTGATTCTTTTAATTGATAATTTTCTTCCGAATAACTTTCTTCTTCTTCACTTGATGGTACTATAAAGATATTTAATAGTTTTTCTTTTACTGTTTTAGGTATATCTAATTCATTAATTTGTTGTTTGACTCTACAATTTGACTTGTAATATCCAATTTTTCCACATTTATAACAAATAATTTGTTTTTTGTTTTTATTATATTTTTTTGATTTTATATTGTTAGAATCTTATTTCTTTTTCCCTTTTTATATCTTCTAGAAGGAGGCAATAATAGATTATAAACAAATTGTTCACAAAAGGTACCCAATTCTATCTTAGAAAATCTATTTTCTTTCTCCATTTGATTTTTTAATCTTAAATCATTACAGATAATTAAACTAGTTCTATTAATAGTAGTTATAACATCACCATAAGTAAGATAATAAAATCAATTGTACCATCGGATTTTACTAATAATTCTCGTACCTTTTAGGCAAAGTAATAAGAAAGTCTAGCTATGAATTTTTCCTTCCATTATGATTGTTGGCAGTCATTTTGTATCATAACTTTAGTTAGAAATACATCTTTATACCAACGAAAATTAGATAATTGATGACATCTTAAATTAATTAACAAATCATTGGTTCTTTCCTTAAATTGAATAAGATCACCAACAAAATGTTTAGTAAATATGAGTATTAAAGTATTAACAACATCTTCTAATGGTTGGTCATCTTTTATTATATTTATTATTTGCATTCTTTCATCATATTTATATTGGTTTAATATTGTACTTCTTTGTTCTTGAAAAATAATGATCCCACCAACCTTTTAATTGGCCAGTAAAACTTGTAATAATAATGTAAGTTACTTGATGATCTGTTTTTTCATTTCCTTTATAAACATTAGCAACCATAATCATTTTTAAAAATGATTTATTATTTCAAATTCAGATAATTCATCTATGTTCTATTCATATAATGCATTTGGTGAAAAAGCATATCATACTATATGTTCTCTTTCCTCGAATTACATATCTGATGGGGTTGGCATCAGATACCAATTACGAGTAATGGAAATAAGTTGTTTAGAATCCCTAAGAATACTATTTACATGATCTCCTCTAATCTTGTTTATTTGTAAATCTATATTCTTAAACTACTTTTCGAAATTGCTAATTTCATAATCAGATAAAATAGGTGAGTCTGTCTTAGTTAATACATTAATATGAGGTTGTTTTGAAGTAGAAGCAGTATTAGTAATATTTAATTTTTGTAATTTATTAGAGATTTGTTCTAATAAATCATTTTTGTTTTTAGAAAATATAGTTTTTAAATGGGATGAAATTTCATGGAGAACAAATAAAGGAGTTTATTTTGCTTCTTTAACAGTAGGATTAATGAGAGATAATTGTGTCTCAATTCTCTCTAATTGTTTACTCATAATTTTTAAATATAAATTAGTATAATTATTTTATTGGATTATATTATCTATATTTTTAATTTTTGTCATAGAATTATATTTCTTTATTGGTGATGCTAAGATTTGAGTACCTCTTTGGTTGCACTTAATGGCTTCAGAAAGGGAATATTCTGCATAAACAATTTGATCACTTTTCTCCTTAATCCATTCATTAGTAGTCCTATTTATGGTTGATAATTGGTTTGATTTATAGATTTCAAACCATATAAAGAAATATATATTCCTTGTATTTCTTCTAAGTATTTATAATATTTCTCTTAAATATAATCTCGTTCTTTTTTTAAAAAGGTTGGGAAGAATAATAATAATCTCTTTTGATTATTTTCTTTTTTCATATAATCTTTTTTAAGATTTTATTTATTAATCTTGAAATCTTCCTTACTAAAGGTATATATTTGAGCATTATCTCTAACTACTTGTAAATATGTTGGAGAAGAATGTTATTTTAATTGCTCAGGATTATAAGAGGTAAATGGTATACTAAGATTAACAATATATACAAGTGTGTCAATAATGTTTCCAAGAATAATTTTCTGGATTTAGGTGTCCAGATTCTTGGATTTGGTGTCCAAATTCTTAGATCTATTCTAAGAAGCTGAAGTCAGAGCATATCTTGGTGTGTGATAACTAGAGGGTGCTGGTGAAAAATAATATAAAAACAATCTTCTAAAATGTTAAAAAGTTATTTGGATTGATTCGTCCGTCTTTTGATCTATGAATTCTAAATCATCTATAGCATTGTTTTCTATTTTAGATAATGGAGTTATATTATCTAACTTCCCTTCATTAGGAAGAGTAATTTGATTCCAATGAATATGTTTAAGAATCTATACTAGAATTTGGTGTGCTAGATTGTAATAATAATGTATAACATTTTGGACTGGTAATAAGAGCTTGTGGTTCTAGTGTTATTTTCATAAGTTTATAATAGATCCTATATACAACAGTTAAATGATGTGATCCTTTCATAATATGATAACAACTTGTTTAAATATTTAATGTTAAAACATATAGAATATTAGTATCAAATAATGAAAGAGAATAATTAGGATGACAGTTTAAATAAACCGGCCTTTGAATAGACTAGATTCTACCATACCAAGTATTGAGTCATGAAATTTATAATGTTTTCCGTCTCTTAGACAGAGTAGTACTGAAGCATTTAATCCACTTCTAGTGAGTGGTTTTATATCAACTTGTACTAATCCAATATGTATGAAAGAATATTTATGTTCCTTATAATGTTTAATAGCATCTTTGGTTCATAATTGTAGTGATTCATAATCATTGTTTAAACTAATAGTTTTTTCTACAGCCTTAATAGTATAATTAGTAAGAAATGATAATTTTGAATAAAAAAGTAGATTGTTTATAGATTTGATTTTTTGGAACATTAGGAATTGTCCAATCTTGTAAATTTCTTTTTATGTTTAATATATTATAATTTTCTTGATTGATATTATCAAGCTCTATAGGTATACTAGCCGAGGATTTGGATGAGTCTGATCTGAATAAAGAATTCATTGAGACAAAATTTTTAAGCAAATATTTCCTATATTTAAAGAGAATAAGTAGATTAAGATCTCGTGAGAACACCATCGAGATCACCCTTAAAGTTCTCTAGCATAAACGGGCTAACTAATGGGATTTTCATGGCTTACCAACACGAGACTCTCAATATACTCATTTTTCTTTTCTATAGTCTATCATTATTAAAAACCTATATTTTCTACTTTTCTTTTATTATAAAGCAATAATACTCAAATGATTCCTTACTTTAAATTTCATTTTTTAAGAAATTACAATGATCATTCCATTAATCTATTGCTGCTTATCTACTTTTGAATACCCAATATCCATTAATCATTAATTCCTTATCTTGTTTCATTATTTGTTTTTTTTTTTTTGTTAAGATCATGTACTCTATCCATCATTATTTATAATTCAAGCCTTGTATTATAATCTAGACATTAGAAATCATAAAGATTACGATAACCAACACTATGAGCAAAATAATATTCCATAACAATATAAAATAGATACCAATATCAATAGCCAATGGCTCCTATATCAATCATGTATCCCATGTAATATATAATTAATTTATATATATATATATTATAGAGTAGTATATTGTAGTATATAGTATATAGTTAAATATTATATTATATAGTATACTTATATAGGCAATCGAACAGAGTATAGGTCTGTTCGAACAGACTGGAATCATGGACACAAATCAATCGTCATATTTTATTCTGGAAGTTTCACAAATCCACGTGTTCGAACGGGGTCGTACATAGTTCGAACAACTAAAACCTCTGTTCAAACGTCCAAATTTCTATTCAAACAAGTAAATTAAAGCATATATCTCGTTCAAACTGGAAAACACGCTTTCAAATGTGACTAATCGATACAAAATACCTAGTTCGAATGTTGAACGGTTCACATTCACACAGACTGCCGTTCGAAGCCCCTTCTCCGTCGTACGCCACCACCCGCCACCAATTCAGCCGTATATCAACCATTTTCTGCCATCTAAAAGGTATGACACATCACACCATATCTCTATATGCTTGAAATTTGAATAAAATTAGTTGAAATAGGGATCGGATTTCGACTCCAATCCAACCCCTTTTTGGTGTTTTTCGACCACCACACAACATTTGGCTGTAGAAATTATGGAGTGAAGTCTAGGTTCACTCTATGTTAATTGTTTTCCTTAAAACCAACGATTCTTGATAAATTATTGGTTTCCACGTTCAGTTCTGAGTCGACTCAGCCATGGATCTTTATGGATTATCTCGTTCGAACGGCTTCAAAGTTGTTCGAACAAGCATTTTCCAAACATACATTTTAGTCTTCAAATGTGAAACAACACGTTCAAACGTTAAAATCTGAGCTGACGAAACGTTAGAATAGTTTTTACTCTCCGTTCGAATGGAACATTTATGTTGTTCGATGGTCATAGGATTTATATTGTTCGAATTGCATAATTATCTGTTCGAATCCGTACTAACCGTTCGAACAGGTTCCAGATTTTTCGAATGGGTATAAATCGTTCAAACATGGATCGATAGTGTTCGAACGATATTATTTAGCGTTTGAATTAAATACTTGGTAGTTCAAACAAAGTAGTTCTTATTCAAACGTAGTTGTTTCTATTCGAACACCCCAGTATATAATATAATTAGAACTTTCCATTTTATTTATATTGGTTGTATATTTTTTTTATGAACAATGAACTAATGATGTACATTGGAAGAAAACGTGGAAGAGAGGGCCAACCTAGCGATGAAGCTAGTGAGATGAGGAGGCCGATATTTGTAGAGTGAGAGATCATTAAAGACTTCCGTGATTTTGTCTGGGATGGGTGGAGCTTGTTTTCTATTATTAGCGATATAGGATGGGGCCCGATTTGTTAGCAGAGGGGGTGGCTTATCCTGACATGGTCAGTGAGTTTTATCTGGCCATGGGTCAGATGAAGGCTAATGAGGAGTCATTCTCGTTCGTTATTCGGACAGTGAGTATTACTATCTCGATAGATATTATTGCTAATTTTCTTAGGATCCCCCTTGAGCTTGGTGCATACCTTGTACAACAATCGACTGCAGGGACAGATGGTGAAGATGCCATCGAGGATGAGGCTCTAGTATATGACGGTCCCACACAATGAGATTCGTTAGTTGATGCATGACAATTCGGCTCCTCCATATGATGGCAGTAAGGTGATCAAACAAGTTGATTGTACCACATTTTTTCAAATGTTGAATTTGATTGTCTCCCATAATAATGATTCGAGGAAACACAATTCAGACTTTGGCATCGAACAGGCTCGATTTGTTACGGATAGCATGAAGAGAGCCAATTGATCTACCTTTATACTTTCTCATTCGCATCCGATTTGAGTCACAGTATTCGAGTGGAGGTTGATGTGCTAATGACAGAGTAGAGACAACCACATATCCGATCCCTTAACAAGATCACCTTTAGTAAGAGCGATGGCCATTTGCGAAAGGCTCATATTAATATTCCAGTGGCACAAGATAGTGGCACGGAGTGTGATCCAGGTTCTACTGATGTCGGTGTTGATAGATAGGCTGTAAGGGCTACTACCACGGAGATGTGATCCCTGCTTGATGAGCATCGCACACTTTTGATCTAGGACAAGGAGAAGATTGTGGAGAGGATCACTGCACCCATCATGGTTCGACTGCAAGAGATTGATAGACACATTACTGTCATCTAGAAGGACTTGGATAGTCTTACACAATAGTTTTATTTTTATTGGACTTTTTGTCTTGTAGCGAACGTTGTCGATTTAATTACTATATTGTTTTTATTTGTTATATATAGCAAGGTTGTGTCTTACCAAAAATCATTTTCCTTATTTTACTTACTAGATCATGATGATATAAAAAATGACATTCCTGTGAGGTAATGTTTTTTTAATTACAAATTCTTTTTTACCACAACAAAAGTTGTTAATTAATTTTTAAATTAATTATATAAAATTCCTAGAACAATATATATGATATATTTTAATTTATCATAAATAATCATAAATCCGTATAGGTAGCTTTTTCAACTTTTAAAAATGATAATTAATAGACTCAAATAATATTTATTTTTACAATATTTGAATGTCTTTCAATAAATTTCTATAATTAAACTTATTTTGATTGTCTACGCCACCATTCGAACGCCTCTTATGAGAATTCAAACGGTTTATAACTCCATTCGAACATAAAAGTACCATTCAAAGGATACAACAACCAACCCCATCAGATTTATTTATAACTTTTCACAAAAAAAATTATTTGAATGATTAAATATAGCTTTTGAACGGGTTCTCACTTTCCCCAGGCATAATTGTGTTTATGTTCCCGCCACGATTATTATCGAACAGTTATGTCAACATAAGAACGTGAATTAAAATATTGTTTGAATGTGTATGAGAACATTTGAACAGTATAGCAACCATCCCTGCTAGATTTGTTTATAACTTCCCACCAAAAGTCAATTCCAATGATTAAATATCTCGTTCAAACTGTTTCGACCTTCCTCCTGCACAATTGTATATACTTTCACACCACAACTATTATTTGAATAGTTATGTAACCATTAAAACTTGAATTAGAATACTGTTCGAACGTGTTTGTGAATGTTCGAAGGGTTTTTTTTAGACATTATATTTCGTTCTAGAAAATCTAGTTCGAACCAATATTTGTCTGTTCGAACACATAAAAAACCGCATCCATGTTTTGAGACAAAATTTAATTTACGTCCCAAATAAGTACTTTTAGGGACAAAATTTAATTTGTCCCTAAAAGATTTTGTCTCTAAAGATCAAATTTCTTGCAGTGGATAGAGAGCAGAAGTCATGAAATATTTTCTAACAAGACTAAGCTATGAATGGATTAGAAAAAACTATGTATTAATGAGAGAACTTAAACAACATATATAGATAAATAACTTCGAAATATTGATGAGGCTCTCTATATATGTCACTCAAATTCAAAGTGACATATATAGAGTCTCGTTTGTTTTCGTAGATGAGATGAGTTGAAATAAAAATTGAAAATTGAATAAAATATTATTAGAATATATTTTTTTAATATTATTATTGTTTTGAGATTTGAAAAAGTTGAATCGTTTATTTTATTTTATGTGAAAATTTAAAAAAGTTATAATAATTAGATGAGATAATATATGATGTGTTGTGAAAACAAACGAGGAAGCTACCCCACGAGCCACCAGCTTATTTAGCTAAAGCAAAATCATTAATATGAAGTTTTGCCCAATTGCGCCCAAAATCACAATTTTGGCCGATTTCTAAATTTTGTCGATTTGGAAGAGAAACTGACTGGTTTATGGTTCGAAACGACGCGCCCAGCATATACATGTTGCAATGACCATGATGTGTGCATGCATGGAGAAAAATTGTCTGAATTGAGGGTTATACGCACAATTCTGATATACATAATCAAAGTTAATTACAAACAAAATACTACCATATTTGAACCCCTTTTTTTTTTTTTTTCAATCAAAGTATTCCTGCAACATGATCATCACTATGAATTTAACATTAACCAGCTTGCATCATCGAATTAAGGACTAAAAGGAAGAAAGAAGAAAACTTATTTCCTATATATATATATACATCCGCCAGCTTCCATTATAAAGAATTTAGGAGAATGCTTCGTGTTCACGGCAATTTTACCGTCTCAAGGAGCAATAGATTCACCTGGACCTGTCATGTAATACTCAGGTTTCAAGAAATATGCAAAACTCGCAGAAAAATAATCATTAATCCGAAAAATCCCATTAGTTATATATATTTGCCCAATCAATACATGAAAAATACCCAAGAAATTAAACAACAGTTATAAATTTGATTCTTTCTCTGTATCAATCCTTCCATCCAGTACGATACAGACCAATATACAAGTTTTGGATGAAAACAACAAAAACAAAAGAAAGAGCTGCTATCAGCTAGCGAACAGTACTGTAATTAATGGAATTCAAAACATAAATGGAGTTGGTGAGATTGCCAGAAAGATCATCGACATGGAATTGTCCCTGCAGGAAACAAACCAGAACAGAATTAACCAAATAATTCGGCAAGATTATGGAAGTAATCCTTGTAAAAGTCAGTTCGATCGTGGAGCAAGGGAGGGAGTAGTACTGTAAGAACCCAAAATACTAAAGAATCCGAATCACACGTATGTACGTACCTGGACTCGTCATTGCTGTGAGTTAGGCAGGGAGACTTGGCCGACGATATTGATCTTGATTTACAAGACACGTACGATTGCTTTTCCGAAACCCAACGTCCACGGCCGCTCTCGTCGACGGCTTTGTCCTCGGATATCATGGAAAGAGCCGGCCTCCAATTCTTAGCAGATGCAGTCTTGGAATGTCCTGCAGTACTAGTCAGCCTCTTGCGCCTTGAAGAAGAAGAAGGTGCCGTCCGTGACATAGTTTTGGTGTTGTCTTCCTCCTCCTGCGAAGGCGCAGGGCCGGTTCCACCGGGACGGTAACATGACCTGAAGAACTTCATATATTATTGATTAGAGGTCGAGAAAAAACAGACTAGTGGAAACGTTTTGGGACTTCGGAGACAGCTGTATATATATATATATATGTGTGTGTGTATGGATGCATGCATGCATGTATGTATGTAATTGTGCTTGTGTTTTTGTTGCGTGTGCGAATCAGTGGGCCGCGTGTCTGTCGAAACTGGAATCTTCTACGTGATTTACGTTTGTGGTGTTTCTTGGATGGAAAATGATATGGATGCTCATGATGGGTCCTAGATGGTTTCGACAGTTTTTTTTTTTTTTTAAATGATATTGTGATTTAAAAAAATAAATAATTAAAAAAATAAAAAAATACGTGTAAAAAAAATAAAGAAAATACACATCAAAAGAATTCTGTCTTTATCCATCTGCGAAAAATTATTATACAGTAAGAGTACTCAATTAATAATTTTTTTTATAATTAAATTGCGTCAATTTATAAATTTATTTTTTATAAAAAAATTTTATAACACTAGAAATTTTTATAGAAATTAAAATGAGGATTTCTTCTACTTCGTTTTAACTTGTAATTAAATCTTAAATAATGTTTTTTTACACTATGGGTTTATAAATTAATCATGTAAAGTATACTATATACACTAATCAAAATTAGGATCAAAACCAAATTTTCATTGGAGTTATTTAATACTAATTGAAGCCAATAATTAAAAGCATATAATTAATTACCAACTCAATCAATTAGCTTATAAATAGAACTACATATATATATATATATCATTGATCAACAGCACAACAAGATAGTATGGTAACGTACAGATGCATATACATGAATCCTGAAAAAAAGTAGACATGCATATACAGGAGGAGACAGGTTGAAATCAGGTTTACCAAAATACCGATCTTCAAATCCCTTTAAAGCAGCAATCAAACGTGACCAGCATTAATTTAAGGAGTTCATGACCAGGCTGGATTTATCCATTAACTTTCCACTAATTTTCATTGTTTCTCATCTGTTTTCTTGTTTATGGATTTGCTAGATCGAATAAATGATTCCTCTTTATTTTAATATATATAAATTTTTATTGGAGACTGTAATACAAGCTTAAGTAATTTTACCTTTAAGATTTTTCAAAATAACAAAAATATTCCTTTTAATAAGATTCTTTTTCTTATTTAATAAAAGGTATGTCTATACAATCCTTAAGTGAAGACTGTAAATATATAGAATTTCTCATCATTAAAATGCCATATCAATTATAATTGATATTTATATATATATTTTTAATTACATGCATATATAGCATGTTGTGATGATCAGATTAGAATACTGCATCATCCGTACTTCAGAATTATCTAATAATTTTTCTAAATAAAGAAATATGTAAAGCAACTGAGATTTAATGTTTAGTGAACTATCTTGTTGTATTGAAAATATTTATTATTGAACTAGAATTACATTCAAGTGCTTCTTGCTAGTTTTACAAAATAATATAAATATATATAATATTACAACAACTATCGAGATCTTCGAAATTGTATTAAAAAAAAGTTCAACGTTTGCATACCCAATCAATCAATACCAATTAGTTTATTATATAAATAATAAGTATCAATTAGTATTATTGATTTATTGCATTAATTTATATTCTTTTTCTAGTCACATTCACATATAAATAGGAAAATATATTATATATTCAAGAAATATTGAGAATAGCAAAGACATAACCCTCAATATATGTAATTTAAGAAATCTCCATATATAGCCACTCATTTTAATAATTTCATACTCCCTATTAATGGTTTTTTTGGGCTCCTTGTCTATTTAGGCCTTGTTTGATTATATAGATGAAATAAGATAAGATGATAAATTTGTAAATTGTAGTTAAATTATTTGAGTTAAGATTTTGATTGGATTTTGAAAAAAGAAAAAGAAAAAGTTGAACAAAAAATTATAAAGTTAAAAAAGACTTAGAATATAATTTTTTAATATTATTTTTATTTTGAGGTTTGAAAATTTTAAATTATATTCTGTGTTTTGTTTGAAAGTTTGGAAAAGTTGTAATGATTAGATGAAAATTTTAAAAATTAGATAATTTGAAATTAAAAAATATTTACATGATTTAAATAGTGTTTAGATGTTGAGATGAGATTGAATGAAATAATTTGTGAAACCAAACCATCTAAGGCCAATCGATCACATGAATAGAAAAATCTAGATTAAGGGAACAAAAAGACAAAAAGAAAGAAGAAAGTAGTTGATGAATTAAATACGACGCACCGCTGAGGGAAGCCAATGCATCCATCTCGACCACAAATGTTGATACGTGCAACAAGAGGGAATTCATGTATGATCCATCACTATTTTGCACTCTGGCTTTTTGTCTAATTTCCCACGGAATTCTTGAAACAATGAAAGCTAAACGTCCAAAACACAACTATCATGGTAGCCAATGAATTGTGCGATATTATTGGATATTATATTCCCAATATAAGTTTCATGATCCGCATGCATATGCGCTATCAAAAAAATAAGCTTTAATTTTATATAGTAATTATTAAATAATTTTAGAGTACATACATATATATATGTTGGGAATAACTGTATATCTAAGACTAACTCGAAGTATAGTAGCAGAACTAAACGAAAGAAAAGATGACAATCACACAGAAAGAACACCAAGAATTAAGTGGTTCGACTCAAAATGAGCCTACGTCCACTGGTGGGGTCGGTATCGGAGATTTCACTATCAACAACGATGGAGTACAGATGAATACAACAAAACTTCACAAGGAAGTTATCTCTCAAAACTCACTCTATAACTTCTCTCTCAAGAAAACACTAAAAACAAGACAAAAAGTGATTTTCTGAAGTTCTAAAGGGAAGTGGGCGCCGTTTGGTATTTATAGGAACAGTAATGTTCACTTCTGTGAACATTGGCTCGAGCGAACACTCGAGCAAGTGTCGAGCGAACGTAGGTTTTCTGCACTTCGCTCGAGCCAACACTCGAGCGAGGGTCGAGCGAAGCTCTCGAAACTCTCTGACTTGAACTCGCTCGAGCTGGGTGTCGAGCGAGGGTCGAGCGAAGCTCTCGAAACTCTCTGACTTGAAATTGCTCGAGCTGAATCTCGAGCGATGCTTGAGAGAGACTCTCTGTCTGACTTCGCTCGAGCCAAGTGAGACTTCGCTCGAGCGAACCTACGACACATGCACTGTTCCATCTGATTCAAGCCACCTCCTAACAAATCTCCACCTTGGCTTGAACTCTGCCAAAAAACACAAAAAATCTCTGACCACAAAACCAATCCCCACCACCAAATCCCTTACGGGAATAACAAAATGCAAACACCAATCAAGTCCAAACAAAGTTTGAACTTGTATACTGCAATTGGCTAAGTCATCATATCTGTTGGATTCTCTGTAGTAGCAATCTTCAGAATCTGTATAAGACCCTCTGTAACAATCTCTCTGAGAAAATGATACCTGACATCAATGTGCTTCGTTCTCTCATGATACATTTGATTTTTGGTCAAATGTATTGCACTCTGACTGTCACAAAATACTGAGATCCTATCTTGCTTCAAACCCAAATCATTGACCAAGCCTTTCAACCAAATGACCTCCTTAACAGCCTCTGCTGCTGCCATGTACTCTGCCTCGGTAGTTGATAAAGCAACAGTGGATTGCAGTGTTGCTTTCCAACTAATAGCTGACCCACACAGAGTGAAAACATAACCTGTCAATGATCTTCTCTTATCTAAGTCTCCAGCATAATCAGAATCAACAAAACCAGTAACTTTGGAACTGAGATCGACATCTCTATCAAAAATTAACCCAAAGTTCATGGTTCCCCTCAAATACCTGAGTATCCATTTCACAGCCTGCCAATGAGTCTTACCCGGATTAGCCATATACCTGCTAACCACGCTCACTGCCTGTGAAATGTCTGGACGGGTGCAAACCATTGCATACATGATGCTGCCAACTGCGCTGGAATAAGGAACACTAGCCATGAACCGTTCCTCTTCATCTGTCTGAGGAGATAGGCTAGCTGAAAGCTTAAAGTGCGTAGCAAGTGGTGTACTTACTGGTTTGGAATCAAACATTCCAAATCTCTGAAGCACTTTCTCAATGTACTTTCCCTGGGACAAGTACAACTTTCCAGCTTTCCTATCTCTGATGATTTCCATTCCCAAAATCTTCTTCGCAGCACCTAAGTCTTTCATTTCAAACTCATTTCTGAGTTGGGTCTTTAACAAACCTATGTCAGATATGCTTCTAGCAGCAATAAGCATATCATCAACATATAATAGCAAATAAATGAAAGACTTATCAGATAATTCCTTATGATAAACACAACTATCATAGTTACTTCTCAAATAACCATGATCAATCATAAAGGAATCAAACTGCTTATACCATTGCCTTGGCGACTGCTTCAAAGCATATAAATATTTCTTCAATCTGCACACATGATCTTCCTTGTTTTCAACAATGAATCCCTCTGGCTGATGCATATAAATGGTATCTTCAAGCTCACCATGAAGGAACGCTGTTTTAACATCAAGTTGCTGCAGCTCTAAGTCATACAATGCTACTATAGCAAGTAGCAATCTGATCGAACTGTGTTTCACCACTGGAGAGAAGACTTCATTGAAGTCGATGCCTTCTCTCAGACTGAAGCCCTTAGCAACTAAGCGTGCCTTGTATCTTGCATCGGTATCACCCTGGATTCCCTCTTTTCTTTTGAAGACCCATTTGCAGCCAACAGTCTTCACCTTCTTTGGCAACAGAACCAAATCCCATGTTTGGTTTTTGTGAAGAGACTCAATCTCTTCAGTCATAGCTGCGCACCACTGAGCAGAATCTGCGCTCTTGACAGCTTCTGAATAATTGGAAGGCTCTTGACCAACAATATTATCTTCTGTAGTAAGAGCATACATCACCATATCTGCATGAGCATATCTCTGAGGTGGTCTAATCTGCCTCCTCTGTCTACCAGTCGCTATACTGTAGTCTTGCTCATCTTGTGCGCTGCTACTCGGATCAGAATCATGCTCATCTGCAATAGCATGATCTTGGGCGCCACGAGGCAGCCCTTGTGGTGCTTCAACCTGAAACTCCACCTGCTTTCTGACATCCTGTTCTTGTCCTGTAGACCCAGTAATCTCCTTTCTCGGAATAAGCATGAATTTTTCATCAAAAGTGACATCCCTACTAATCACAAACTTGGGTGATTTGGGATCAGTACACCACAACCTGAATCCCTTCACCCCACTGGCATACCCAATGAATATGCCCTTCTTTGCCCTTGGCTCAAGTTTTCCATCATTAACATGGAAATATGCAGGACAACCAAAAACTTTCAAATTCGAATAATCAGCAGGAGTATCAGACCATACCTCATTCGGAGTCTTCAAACCAATCGCTGTGGCTGGAGAACGATTGACCAAGAAACAGGCTGTGTTGATTGCTTCAGCCCAGAAATCCTTACCCAAACCTGCATTAGAAAGCATGCTCCGGCTCTCTCCAAGAGAGTCCTGTTCATCCGTTCAGCTACTCCATTTTGCTGTGGAGTATGTCTAACTGTACGATGTCTGGCAATACCCTCATTCCTGCAGAATTCATCAAACTCACCTCCGCAGAACTCCATACCATTGTCAGTGCGAAGTCGCTTGATTTTCTTGCCCGTCTGATTTTCAATCAAAGCTTTCCACTGTTTGAAGTTAACAAATACATTGCTTTTCTGCTTCAAAAAGTAAACCCAAACCTTCCGTGAGAAATCGTCAATGAACGTAAGCAAATACTGAGCTCCACCTTTTGACGGAACTGAAGATGGACCCCAAAGATCAGAATGAATATAGTCCACAGAACTTTTGGTTCTGTGAACCCCTGTAGAGAACTGAACCCTACACTGTTTTCCAAACACACAGTGTTCATAGAAATCCAGTTTCCCTATCTTCTGATTACATAGCAAACCCTACTTACTCAAAATTGACATCCCCTTCTCACTCATATGACCCAAACGCATATGCCACAAACGTGTGACATCTGAATCCGGATCATCTGAAACAGACACTGCAGCTGCACCTGTCACCGTAGAGCCCTGAAGGAAATAAAGACCATTTGTCTTATCTCCCTTCATCACAACCATAGAGCCCTTACTGACTCTGATAGCTCCACCTTCACCAGTGTACTTGTAATCCAACGAATCAAGTGTGCCCAAAGAAATAAGATTCTTTTTCAAATCTGGAATGTGTCGAACATTAGACAATGTCCGGACAATTCCATCAAACATCTTAATTCGGACCGAACCAATTCCAGCAATTCTGCAAGCCATATCATTCCCTAACAAAACGGAGCCTCCGTTGACCGATTCATAGTTAGTGAACCAGTCCCTCTTGGGACACATATGGAAAGTGCAAGCTGAGTCCATGACCCACTTGTCACTAAAGCGACTATTTGAGTCGCTAATTGCTAGAACAAGGTCTAGGTCGTTAGACCTATCATCAGCAACACTGACGGCATTAGATGAACTAGTGCCGTCCTCTCTGTTTTTCAATTTTGGACACTCATTCTTGTAGTGACCAAACTTATGGCAGTAATGACATTTGACGTTCTTCTTACTGAACGTTGTTTGTGAACTGCCCCTGGATTTCCCCTTATTCTTATCTGAACCCCTGTCATTTGATCTACCCCTGCTTGAGGACCCCTTAACAAACAAGCCACTAGCTTGTTCATTAGTGTTCTTCACACTCAATTTATTTCTCAACTCCTTAGAATTCAAAGCAGACTTTACATCTACCAAGGAAATTGAATTTCTACCATATAACATGGAATTTACAAAGTTCTCAAAAGATGTGGGTAATGAACATAAAATAATTAACGCTTGATCTTCTTCTTCAAGCTTAATATCTATGTTCCTAAGATCCATAATGATTTTGTTAAATTCATCTAGGTGTTCAGTAATAAGAGTACCTTCCTTCATTTTGAGAGTGTATAACCGTTGTTTCAAATACAAACGGTTAGTGAGAGATCTCTTCATGTACAGATTCTCAAGTGCCGACCAGAGACCAGTTGCAGTCTCCTCGTCAGCAACCTCTCTTAATACTCCATCAGATAGTGACAAAAGAATAGCACTGTGTACCTTTTCTTCTTCTTCTTTCGAAGGAGCCGGAGAATCTTCGGATATCGACACTTCTAATACTTTTGACAAGCCCTGTTGTCGCAGTAAAGCCTTCATCTTGATGCGCCATAAACTGAAACTGTTCTGACCGTCAAATTTCTCCACTTCGAACTTAGCCATAGCCATCCCTCCAGATCTGTTTGAGCCAAGCTCTGATACCAGTTTGTTGGGAATAACTGTATATCTAAGACTAACTCGAAGTATAGTAGCGGAACTAAACGAAAGAAAAGATGACAATCACACAGAAAGAACACCAAGAATTAAGTGGTTCGACTCAAAATGAGCCTACGTCCACTGGTGGGGTCGGTATCGGAGATTTCACTATCAACAACGATGGAATACAGATGAATACAACAAAACTTCACAAGGAAGTTATCTCTCAAAACTCACTCTATAACTTCTCTCTCAAGAAAACACTAAAAACAAGACAAAAAGTGATTTTCTGAAGTTCTAAAGGGAAGTGGGCGCCGTTTGGTATTTATAGGAACAGTAATGTTCACTTCTGTGAACATTGGCTCGAGCGAACACTCGAGCGAGTGTCGAGCGAACGTAGGTTTTCTGCACTTCGCTCGAGCCAACACTCGAGCGAGGGTCGAGCGAAACTCTCGAAACTCTCTGACTTGAACTCGCTCGAGCTGGGTGTCGAGCGAGGGTCGAGCGAAACTCTCGAAACTCTCTGACTTGAAATTGCTCGAGCTGAATCTCGAGCGATGCTTGAGCGAGATTCTCTGTCTGACTTCGCTCGAGCCAAGTGAGACTTCGCTCGAGCGAACTTACGACACATGCACTGTTCCATCTGATTCAAGCCACCTCCTAACAATATACGTAGTATTAATGTTCTTTCACAAGATGATAATTAAGTTATTAAAATATATATATATATATATATATAAAATTTATGTAAGCAACTTTGATAGAATAACATTCTGTAATAAAAATATGAAAGAAGCAATATTTATTTAAGAGAAGTTCTACATATATAGAAGTTCATTTACAGCACACACCTCTACCTAATCAATATGTGATTTGTTATTTTTATTCTTATATCTTAATGTTTAAATAGAATGATAAAAATGACAAATCACATATTGGTTAAGTGAATGTGTGTGATTTAAGACTTCTTTATAGCATGTATTTATATATATAGCATGTGTGATTTAAGACTTCTTTGTATTCACAATTCATCTCAGTTCATCTCAACTCATCTCACTACTATTCATTATTATTCAATAACTTTAACTCATAAATTTCATTACTATTCACAACTCATCTCATTACTATTCACAATTTATCTCAACTTATTTCAAGTCATATTCGAATCTAAACATCTCCTTAATAATTTTTCATGTGATGGAATCTCAAAATCCAGTGCCAACCGTAGATTGGAATTTGAATAGTTAATTGAACGTGGGACAAAGCATCGCGAGCTAGGTTGAAGCTGTTTGAATGTTGAGTTGCTTTCTAAGCGCTCAAGTCTTTTGATTGTTGGTGTTTTTGGAAGGGCTCTATTTAGAGGTAATTACGTTCGTTTTTACGGATGAAATAAGATGAGATGAGTTAAGATAAAAGTTAAAAATTATATAAAATATTATTAAAATATATTTTTTAATATTATTTTTGTTTTTTTTTAATTTAAAAAAATTAAATTATTTATTTTATTTTAAATAAAAATATTAAAAAATTATAATAATTTGATGGGATGAGATAAAAATTATCGTGCTAAAAAACGAGACTTTATATTTAAAGTTCGGAAGATGGATTGATGTGATGTAAGGAACCCATTGAGTCATTGCATTTTAACCCATGGTTTACTTAAGAGCCAAGACTCAACTATCCAAGATACCATATGGCATATATACGCCCAAAATAAGTACTGATTATATGAATTAATTCACCCATCATTTAATGCCAAACTGCTTCTTCTTCTTCTTCTTCTTTTTTAACTTACCTTCCGGTATCATTATGATTTCACTCTTCGAGACGTGATTATAAAAAGAAAACTTATATATCTACGTGCTTTTTCATCTGTATGTCATTTTTATTAAAAAAAATAAAAATAAAAAGAAAATGATAAAAAAACTACATGTATATATATATATATGTAAATTTTTTATAAAATTATTTTTGAGTATATTTAACATTTTTCTTGTAGACAATATCTATCCGGTGAAATTAGCCTCAAGGATAATAATGCATGCATTAATTAAGGTGAGGTTTAAATAGTGAGTTGAAATAAAAGTTAAAAAATTTAATAAAATATTATTAAAATATTATTTTTTAATATTATTATTATTTAAAAATTTAATTATTTATTATATTCTTGGCATTATTACTATTATTAAGCACTGATTACATGGGCACGTTTTCAACAAGGTAGGCTTATAAGACTGGGCCTTTCCACAATAGAATTGTATATGTGAATGGGCCTCTTTAAACATTACCATTAATGTAGCCCAGCCAAAAAAAGGAGATCAAATTTGCAATCAAAGAATTTAAGAAAGTTGAGTAATATTTAAGGTCTTATTTGCATTCAAAATTAACATCAATTCATATTAATTTATTTTATTTTATCATTATAATTTTTTTAAATTCTCACACAAAATTTAATAAATAATTTAACTTTTTCAAATTCTCACACAAAATATAATAAATAATCTAATTTTTATTCTACTATTTACAAACCATCTCAACTCATCTCAACTCATCTTTGAGTTCAAATCATTCTTAAGAGCCTCAGAATTACAATTCTTTTAGAGTAAAATGTATAAAAAAAAAAAAATTGATAGAGTTCTGAGTTACTACTTGTACACATTCGATCATGGAACTTGAAATTTGTTTCAATTAAGACCTTCTATCATAATTATGTTAAAAATCCCACCAAAATCAGACTTATAAGCTATATATAATAATTAGACACGTGGCAAGAAAAATTAAAAGCTTAAATATAATATAAAAAAAGACTTAAAAATGGTTGAACCGCTGAATGAAGATGCCGAGGTTGCATGTAATGGTTTGTTTGAATATAGTGATGAGATAGATAATTTTTAAAATTTTATTTTTAAATATTATTAAAATATAAAATAATTTTATTTTCATATTTTTTATTTTTTTTATTTAATCATTATTCAAACACAAAAATTATTTAATAAAAGTATATTCAAATAATTTTATAATTTTTTATTTAATTTTTTTTTATTTAATTTTTTCAAAACTCAATAAAATATCTTCATTTAATAATATATTTGACCTCCAAACAATTTTAATCATACATGAAATTCTGTATGAGTGTACGATCATGGAGACAAGACAGTAGCATGAACATAGAAAAATTTCTTTTCACCTGCAGAGGGCCGGATTGTACAATCTAAATCACAAGATTTTCGTCGGTATATATACGTGTCTTGCCAAAGTGATCGACTGTGACATATCTTCGCATGCAGCAAAGCGCACAGCTCTGCAGTGACAAATGATTTGAAACAAACGTTACCAAGACGGATGATGGTTCAAATCAGCTGGATGGAAACGCCTCCTTTCTTTTCTTTCTGGTATATGATCTTTTGCTTTCTTGTTATTTCAATAATATGTTACCAAGATATATTAGAGCTAGGCACCGTCGATTTTGATTGAAAATAGCATCTTGTAACAAAATATGATCAGTAATATATATATATATAATCGTATTTTGAAAATATTTAATAATTATAAAAAATATTCTACAATATAATTATGTAGTATGCAGTACATGAAAGAGAAGAGAATAAGGTTATGTTTGAATATCAAGATTGCCTCAATCTATGTCAAATTATTCATTGATAAAACTCATTATTTTTTTAACTTCTCATAAAATTTAAAACAAATCTTAACCTACTTCATACATTCAAATACATATCTTAATGGGATATATAAAATATTATTATTTACAGATCAATCAAATCATCTGAGATCACTTCAACATCTAAATACAACCTAAAATTATTCAAGTATCTCTTTAAAACTCTATTTATATCTCAAATGTACGTAAAACTTCTCGTAATATTCCATTCCATTCCGCCAAAAGATGTCTAATGGGAAGATATTGATCATGATGAAGCTAATTTGAAATATGCAATGATATATATTCATGTGTGGTCTTTATTCAACACATAGGAATCACGACATTCTAATGAAATAAGTAACTAATTTGTCATGGCGTAGAGATGTCTAAATTGTCTTACATGGTGGCATCAAATAGCACAAGCAGCCAAGTCGTCTTTTTCTCGTATTATTTCACGTCGAGTGTGTGTATATATATATATTATATATATATAGCCATCAATCACTATAATTAATAAAACACCCTGAAAAGATAAGATTAATTATTAAAAGTACTAATGATATTTGTTTCGTCCCAAATAACATTACGTAATTAAGCACAAACTCGACAAAAGATTGGCCGGCTGGCTGAGACAGCTTTCTTGACTTACTCATGATCATGATTACCCTCTGCATGCCCCCTAAGAGTTGCCAGAATCAGTAGCATATATAGTGAAAATTGATCCAAAGACACGTAATTATTAGCAATATGCCAAATTAGCTTTGAAATAACTCTAGCGCTATCCCAATTAAACTGTGCTAGGTTTTGTTTTATTTTCATGCATTAATATTAATTGCAGTTTAATTGTAAGGATGAACTTGGGAAAAAACCCTAATTTTTGCTGCCTAGTGTTAGGCTGATCCGTTTGGATAATAGAGTCTTTCGAGAATACTCTATTATTATTTATTATTTTTACATTATTTTTCATTTATTTTTACTAATTTTTACTATTATTCTATATAATAAGGTATTCTTAGATATTATATGAATAGTAATAAAAAATAAATAATAAAATATTAAATAGTAGCGAATAATAACAATAAAAAGTTAATAAAAAAAATAATAAAATAATAAATAGTAACTATGTATTATATAATATATACCTTAGACCTTACCCAAACTTCAAGATCAATATGATAACCATCGATCAAAGCATGCATCAGTCTTTGAATTTTGGCATAATTTGTACATGATTGCAAATAATTCTCTTTTGCTATATATATATAAGACTTTGGTCAGATTAGATCGTCCCAAAAAGAAAATTATCTCAAACAAAACACTAATGTAATAACTCCAGGGAAATCATGTGGTAAAGTTAGTACGAACTCGATCGATCACGGTCGATTTAACTATATATTTTTGGCTTCATACCATCTTGATAATCATTCAACAGCGACCTTTCTCTAGTATATTTACGGTTCAAGTAGCTAGAAGATAAACTAGGACGTCTTGATTCTTTGCCTCTCTCGCTCAAAAACACAGAACACACGATGCAAATAGATTTTCAGCTCCCAAGACCTCATATTCCTTGCATGCAAATTCATATCAATTAGCTAGATAAAACCCTACCTCTGATCTTCAATCCCACCCACCAAGATCTCACACGCGTGTGAGATGAAGATCACCCATTTCCCAGCTGGCCTCTCTTGATCCGCTCTCTTCCCAGACCACCATGCACGTCGAGGCGACAAAATCCTAGTTTTTTCCTTCACTTTTTCCTATAATTGATTGTCAAAGCCATGAAAGATGAACTCAGAGGGAATACATCTATCTCTCAGGAGCCTCGATGGAGGGTGTTTGGAGAAGCTTTTACTTCACTGTGCGAGTGCCTTGGAGAGCAACGATGTTACTTTGGCTCAGCAAGTGATGTGGGTGCTAAATAATGTCGCTTCTTCGGTTGGAGATCCTAACCAAAGGCTCACTTCATGGTTGTTGAGAGCACTAATCTCAAGAGCCTCTAGGGTTTGCCCCGCTGCGATGAATATCGATGGAAGCAGCACCATTCAAAGAAGGTTAATGTCAGTGACTGAGCTAGCCGGGTACGTTGATCTAATCCCTTGGCACCGGTTTGGATTTTGTGCATCGAACAGTGCCATTTTGAAGGCAATTCAAGGAGTCCCAAGGGTTCACATCTTAGATTTTAGCATCACTCATTGCATGCAGTGGCCTACTCTAATAGACGCATTGTCCAAAAGGCCTGAAGGCCCTCCTACGCTTCGAATCACAGTGCCTTCTTCTAGGCCACCAGTCCCTCCCTTGCTTAACGTTTCAACTGAAGAAGTTGGCCTCCGTTTGGGGAATTTCGCCAAGTCTAGAGATGTTCCTTTCGAATTCCATGTCTTTGATAACTCACCTTCATGTACGGTACCTGATGAAATTCTGTGTAAAGGAGCACCTAGCTTTCACTTCGATTCACTGTTGGGGCACTTGAATCCTTCCATGCTGAACCTTAGGGATGATGAAGCTTTGGTAATAAATTGCCAACACTGGCTACACTATCTGTCTGATGAGGAAAAAGGGATTCCTCAAGGTGCTTCATTGCGAGACATCTTCATCAATACAATTAAAGCCCTTAACCCTCAAATTATAGTGGTTGTAGATGAAGATTCTGATCTGAGTGCATCAAGTCTCACATCCAGAATCACAACTTGCTTTAATTACCTATGGATACCCTTTGATGCCTTGGAAACTTTCTTGCCCAAAGATAGTAGCCAAAGGATCGAATATGAATCGGATATTGGCCATAAAATTGAAAACATCATTAGTTATGAAGGGTTTCAAAGAATAGAGAGGTTAGAATCCTGCATTAAGTTGTCCCAGAGATGGAAGAACGCCGGTTGTACGAGCATTCCGTTCTGTGAAGAGACAGTAAAGGAAGTCAGGGCCTTGCTTGATGAACATGCTGGCGGATGGGGCATGAAGAGGGAAGAAGATATGTTGGTGCTGACATGGAAGGGTCACAACTCAGTCTTTGCCACTACTTGGGTTCCAAATGGGTTAGAGGACTAAAAGAGAGTGGACTTGAAAAAGTGTATTGGAATTACTGCACATAAAATCGGTTAATTGGACGTGTCTTGGAATTATGGGAGTTGGGGTTTTCTTGGGGGGTCCAGGTAAGAAGTGACAAAACTTGTTGCTTTAATTTTTTTTCTCTTCGGCAAAAGGCTGCAATGGGCATCAGGCAACAAAAAAAATGGGCAGCTGGCCTATCGAGAATAAGCTAGCTTTCGTGTAGTCACTTTGTACTGGAGCTCTAACTATATATATGTCACATGAAAGGCAAATAGATAATTGCATGTACATATATAATTGTCTCTGTAAGAGACAAAATCTTCATCACTGTGTTTCCCCATGCCTGTTGATTCTTGTTCCTCTCTCTCTCTCGTTTTTTTTTTTTTTCAAGGAAGATGATGAAACGTCGAAAGTAACTTACTAGCTAGCTAGCCCTTTCATATATAGTTTTACATAAGGTAATTTAAGTGGTATTGAAAAACCTCATAGTTGTATGCAAGCATATATAGTGTGTCTGAAAAGTTTGAGATTGAATCCAAAATTTTATCATAGATTGAGTTTTTGTGACAAGTGAGTTTCAGTAATTGCTTAAAGAGTAATGCGACTCTTCATTCTTGATTTTATCATCCTCACTCACATTTATTGAGGTGATATATTTCAAGTGGCTGCTCATTTAAGTGATTTGACATATAAAATACTTTTAATGTGCCATAGAATCAATATGATTGAGATGAAAAGACAAAGAATGAAGAGCATCATTTCTCATTGTTTAATTACCTAATTCATAAAGAGATAAATACATTATGTAGGTCTTATAACATTTAATGTTATAGTTTTGTGTTCCAAATAATCTAAACCCAAAATGCATGCATTTGTTTTTTATTGCCACTGTGTGTTTAGGAACAAAGTCTCCATTGATTTTGATTGTACACATGCTCTCGATGAGAAATTTTTTGCAAGTGCATTTCTGATAATTTAAGAGGTAATTTTCCAATTTGATGGCCTCTAAAAATTATTTGCACCGGTTCAAATCTTAGACTTGGCGGTGGCATACCATAAACCAAAACCCTTACCACTTGAGCCAACTAGGGTTGTAATGAAGCTAAGATGAGCCAATCTTTTGATTGCTAAGCTCGATTCCGATAATCAAGCTCGAGATTTTTATCTTATTTTTGTTCGAGCTCATCTCAATAAGTGGAGTTTCCTTCTCGAGTTCAAGCCAAAAACAAACGTGAGCCGAGCCAACTCAGCTTGAGTTGTTTATTTTTTTTAATAACATTTAATAATTAGGAAATTAGAAAAACTTAAAATAAAAGTAAAGTTTAATGAAGCTTTTACAACTAACAAGTGGACTCTCTATGAATTAGAAAACTGCAAAAGTATATAAATAATTCAAATGTAACTAGTTGATATTTATTCATAATAACCATATATTATATGTTTTTACAAATAACTAATACGAGACATATAATATAATAGTATATATCAAATTTTCATATATGGTCCCTATAATTAGTATATTATATTATTAAGTCCTACAGACCAACTATTATACAAATTATAACATAGTTACTATAATTTTATAATATATATAGGGGTGTGTATATATATATATATGCATTAATTGATTATGAATAAGTTTTAATCAAGTCGAACTAATGAGTAGAGTTGAGCTAAATTTGGTATGTGTCATTTACTAATCGATCGAGCGGATATATGCTAATTTCACAAGTGAGTCCCCCCCCCCCCCCCAAAAAAAAAAAAAAAGTTTGATTCGAGTTTAATCAAATGAATATTGGGCAGGCTATCAAACGGACTGTGTAACACCCCGAACCCGGAAGAGTCGGAGAATTACTACTTGTCACTCACAAACCTGTCTCCCAAAGTATTTAAAAAATTCAAAGATTTTATAAATAGTATGCAATCTCATATTTTCCAAATAACAATCATGCAAACTCCATAAGTCATCATTACAAAATAACATAAACCAAGGAGGGTCAACAATCTCTCAGTAATCTCAACATAATAAAACGATACATTTTTAAGTTTCAATAGATTCAAATAACATAAAGTATTTTAAATACTCAAGTTACATCTTTCTACTAACAATGGTACCCTTAGGTACACGACCTTCTATCCATATCTAGTCAAACTCCAATTTCTATTCCTAGCTCTCAGCTGGGTCATCAATATCATCTAAAAAATATTGAAGGTAAGGGGTAAGTTATTAACAACTCAGTAAATAGAAAACATATACTAGTATGTAAATATGAGCTATTTTTAGAAAGTTTGGTAAGCAAAAACAAAACATTTCATTTTCATACGCACATCTTAAAACTTATTCTCAGGAAAATAAGAGTGACTTTTCAATCTTTTCATATTCATAAACTATTTCCATATTCAAAAACGTTTTGACATTACATAACTGAACATCTTATCATATCATATCATATCATATCATATCATATATTATATTTAACCCCCTGGTAGGATTGTGCTATCCCCGATGGTCAAACCAAGTATTATCATATTGTAAAACTTTCATTTTTTTCAATATCGGAGCCCTGAGTATGCACACAGGAAAGAACACATAAAAGACCACTTTGTTTCCAAAGTGGGTGCACTCATATCATATCATGTTGGTACCAACTATGTCACGTGAACCAGTATCATCATATCATAAACATTCTCAGAATCAGAATTAAAACACATAAGTATGCCAAAGGTTTTTCATATCCATATCATATCAAAACACGTGTTAAACGTATTCGTATTATTTCCATTTGATCAAAAACATATTCAAATAATTTCATATCACATGAATAAAAATCTCAATGATATCATATTCGCTCTTTTGCATATTTCAGAAACATGTCAAATATTGCTCATGTCTACACTATTCCTGTCAAAAACATTTATTTTCTCTTTCATACATATCTCATGAGTGAATGCAAAACATATATTGAGATTGTTTTTCACCTTTTTTTTTTTTAAAACAACATGCACATTTTTACAAACCAATCTCAATTCATTTCTTTTTATACAAATATAGCATAGGAACCCTGCTTACCTGAACTTCCTAGTTTTTCAAAAATTTCCTAAAAAATGCCAAAGAAATATTAATCTTCACCTATAACATAAACACGTAATTTTCATAAATTTCCAATCGAACACGTATTTCAATATTTAAACCTAAGATGCTAAAATAACTTATTTTAATTCCTAAAAAAAATCTAAATTCACGAAATCCTAAAATGTTAACACTTCCCAAATTCCAACTAAATCCCTGACTAAAGTATTAAAGTCTAACTTATTTACTATTGAAAATCAAACTATCAAATTTAATACTACATAACATAATTATGTCAAAATTTCTTTTTAAGTTATACATAAAAATAAAAATTATTTAACAAACTAGATCATAAAAAAATTACAACATTATCACCTACTTTTGAAATAAGCTTGACTTAAAATAAATTTAACTTACCAAAATCATTTTTGTAACCATGGAAAACTTAGAGTTTACAAATGCATATTAAAAGTTTAAAACACAATAATGTAACTTGTAACTCAAAGGTAATAATGTAATTTTATTTATTTATTAGACCAACTATGCAATAGATTCTATAATACTTCATCATTTGAAAACATGATCAAAGGGCATAACGATAATAACTCCTATTCTATTAGGTTACAAACTTACCCATAAATATATATATATATATATGTATATATATACAACTCCTTAAGTCAGCAACATGAAAAACAAAAGAAGTGAAGTGTAGTGACATGGACTTACTACTAAAACTGAGATATGTGTGGAGGGGCAAGGCGCGACGGGCTGGGATGGAGGAACTATGGTGGCGCGGCTGGAGCGTAGAGGAGGTCATGCGGCGGCGAGACTACCTACTTTGGGCGGTGAGAGCAAGAGAAGCAGAGAGAGCACAGAGAGTGAGAGATGAGAGAGAGAGAGCAACCGAGAGGGAGCAAAATACGGAGGAGAGTCAATGGGCTCACCGATCGGCACAGGGTGACGGGTACGTCACGACGGGCAGTTCCTATGGCTTTTTCGATGCTTTTCAGTTCGAAAGTTGGTGGTTTTGTAGTGGCTTACGATGGAGATCAGTAGGTGCTCCATTTTTTATGCGGGAAACAGGGGCATTCCGTGAGGTGGGGGGTGGCTCCTGGTTTTGTGTGGCTGAGCAGCGGCTAAACAAAGGCGTTATAGTGCAAACATTGGACGTGGGTGAGCCGTGGCAGGTGGCACCGAGGAGTTGGGGTGGCTGCAAGTGTGGCTCTATTTCGGGTCTCTAAAACAGAGGAGTGTCGTGGCTTGCAACGGAGGCGTTGGGCGGCGGCTTCGTGTGGCTGGGCACAGTGGTGAGGTATGGACTGAGGTCCACAATAGAGGGTGTGATATGAACCCGTGGGAATGAAATCTCTTAAATCCACAATCAATTTAAAAACACCCCAAGAAAACCAAAATCAAGTCAATGGATGGAGAACCTAGACCCGATCATAACTCGTTTCAAGAACCTAGATTATATGAAAATTTAGACCCGTTGAATAACCTATCTCAAGAACTCAGATTACAAAGGAGGAACGCCACAAAGGTTGTAATTTACCTTTGATAAGTTCAAAAGTTCAATTAAGAACAAGAGGAGATAAACTCAACTCACAATAAACAAATTCATCAAATTTCATAAACTGATTAAAATGAGGCTACATAGAGTATTTAAAGCAAAACCTATTGAAACCCTTGCCAAAGTAAACCTCCATCTTCCAAGAGTGCCCTTGGATGAACAATGCCACGGCTACAGTGCGGCGCTACAGTAACTCGGCTATAGTAACCCTAACCCTAGTTCAATAAAATAATAACTTTCCTAACATGCCCTTGCATAGGCCCCCTTAAGTGCTTCCCATAATAAACTCAATTATTCTAAACTAATAAAATAAGTTCTTTAAATGAATTAAATAAGTTGAAATCCTTCAAGAGCCCAAAGCCTTTAAGTCTTGTTGTTGCTCTCTTCCATTGCTGATCAAATGAATCAAAACTGGATCTTCATCCTTCAAGCCCCATCTTGAATGTTGGGCTCTTACTAAACTCATCCCAAGCGGATTGCATCAATCCTTGCATTGTCTCCATGATCTTTAAGATTAGGCCCATCTTGGTTCCCATTATTCCCTCTCTCCTCAAAAGGATTCGACCTCGAATCTCCACCTGTATCAAAGGGAAATTGGTTAGTAACATTGAAAATAGTAGAAACATGATACTTACCTAGAAGATCCATTAGATATGCATTTTTATTAATTTGTTCAAGAATTTGGAATAGTTCATCCAAGCTACTCCTATCATCAACTGGTAAAGACTTTAAATCTAAAGGAGGAAATGGATTAAGTCTATAAACAATTTCAATTGGTGAAAATTTAGTAGTAGCATGAACACTCCAATTATATGTAAACTCAATGAATGGTAAATAATACTCCCACAAATGTTCATGAAGCACATCTAAAATCTTCCTCGAACCAAAATGACCACTCCAATATGCAAACTCAATGAATGACAAATGATACTCCTGCAAACATTCATGCAATAAGTCAATGAATGGCAAATGATACTCCCACAAAAGTTTATGCAACACGTCTGAAATCTTATTTTCACCAAAATGACCACTCTAATAATATGCAAACTCAATGAAACGCAAATGATACTCCCGCAAACGTTTATGCAACACGTCAATGTATGGCAAATGATACTCCCACAAACGTTCGTGCAATACATCAATGAATGACAAATGGTACTTCCACAAATGTTCATGCAACACGTCTTTAAATGGCAAATGATATTCCCACAAACATTCATGCAACATAACAAAAGTCTTCCTTACACCAAGGTTACCCAACAAACCACTATGTCTATAACACACAAGCAACTTACGCATAAAACTACTAGGCATACAAAGTCTATTCTCTCTAAACAAGTACCAATCTAATTTATAGAATTTTCCAAACGATGCTTTATCATATGTTCCATACACATTAGAAAAGTCATCATCATTAGCATATAATTCCTTATCATTTCAACAATTTTGCATTTAAAATGAAGACAAGGACATACATTCTTGCTAAAGTATCAACCACAAAATTTTTCATACTTTGTGTGTATTTGAATACATGAGGAAAAATCTCAATATAGTCCTCCCACTTAGCATGCATTCTATTCAACAACTTACATTGTCCCTTTAAGTGTGTCAATGACTCATGTTCTTCAAATAAAGGTAGGTTAGGAATTGTCGCACTTGGCACAAGATCAATGTAGTACTCTATCTTCCTAATAGGAAGCAATTCTCTAAACACACCGCTAGGAATCACGACCTCATATCCCTACAACAAATAAACAACAACACTTGGCAAAGGGTCGTTAAATTCGTTAGCATAAAAGCTTGCCTTAGCATAAAAATGCACTTTTGTATTTCTATTTCTCTCTACAATCTCTCTTTCTTTTTCTTCTTGTGGTTCCACTCTTTTTTCTTGACTTTCAACCACCTCTAGATTTTGTTTTTCTCTCTCTCTTTCTTTTGATGTTTCGGCCTCATTCTCTTTTTTCCTCTCACTCTCTTTGATCTTTTCACTCTCTGTTTTTCTTTCAGTCTTCTCTTTTTTTGAACTATCGGCCTCACAATTTTTTTTCAACTCATTCTCCCTTTTTCTTGAAGTTTCAGCCTCATCCAAATATTTTCCCTTTGGTGGACCGTGGTTCGGTCTTCCCCTTTGCTACAGCTTGATCATTTTTATCCCACTTTGGTTTTCAATGAATACTAGAAACCGAAGTATACCTTGATGTACCCTTTCCTTTTAGCCGTCTCTCCACCTTCATAGCCATGTGCACCATATCCTCTATCTCCTTATAATGTTGCAACTCAACTACATTGGCTATCTCCCTATTCAAGCCACTCAAAAATCTTGTCATTGTGGCCTGCCGATCCTCCACTACATTAGCCCGAATCATAGCCACCTCTATCTCCTTATGGTAATCCTCTACACTCCTAGACCCCTGTGTAAGATTTTGTAGTTTTTGGTAGAGGTCTTTATAGTAGTGGCTAGGTACAAATCTCCGCCTCATGATAGCTTTCAACTCTCTCCATGTTTCTACAGGCCTCTCAAGATTTCTCCTCCTATTGGTCACTAATTGATCCCACCAAATAATCGCATAATCAATGAACTCAATTACAGCCAACTTCACATTCTTCTCCTCAGAGTAATTATGACAATCAAATACCAACTCTATTCTTTTCTCCCATTCTAAATAAACTTTAGGGTCAATTCTACTTTGGAATGATGGTATTTTCATTTTAATGCTACCAAGGTCTCTATCTACACCATCCCGACCCCTTAGATTCCCCTCAAGTCCTCTTTCATACCTAACTCTTCTATTTCTACCTGACCCAACGTCAGATGCTAAGTCTTCCTCATCCTCACCATCTCCTTCATTCTCATACTGATTTTCAACTCTATGCTCACGTCGCCTCCTGTCCGTCCCACATTGTAAATTTCTAATCGCCGCTTCTTGATAATCCATTCTATCCCTCACTTCACCCAACACCAAGTTTAACCCCTCAAACTGTTGTTGCATGGCTTGTAACACAAAAGATGAGTTATCTGCTCTCCCCCTTGGTGATGCGCTACTCTGATGAGATATTATTAGGTGCTACACAAAAGAATGTTAGTGGCAAAAAAAAGTAAACCTCACATACTTCCTTACGTGTTTACACTCGAATAATGACACTGCACTCGTGTTTCACTCTTAATTGACTTTTTTTTTTATAATAGTCTCAAACTCTCTTGCCTTTTACTTCAAGAGTTTTTCCACTCAAATTCTTTAAGAACTAATTGACTCAATCAAGACAAAGCAACCTTGTTTTATCCCAACTATTAATTAGGTCCAAGAAACAAGAACAAGAGAAACATGGAAGGAATGACAAAAAAAATTACACGTGAATCAAGGAAATTATACGAATGAAACAGTAACTATAAGACAAGATACCAACTAGAATCACCCCCTTTGATGATAAGGCTCAAGAAAAAATCTTGGAATTTTTTTTTTCTTTTTTTCACGATTTTTTTTTTCTTTTCCTTTCACCAATTGATTTAATCACAATCAAGAATAAGCAGTTGAGAAAACTCTAACAATAACTCAAAAAACCCTAGGGCAAGTGATATACAGCAGCCCCTAGAACAAGAGATTTCAGCCAACAAAAACCCTAGAACAATGAATTTCAGCAACACTAGCCACCACTATTTTTTTTTTTTTTTTTTTGTAATCAATCCTAGAACAATGAAGCCTTAGAATGAAATATGCAAGAAATAAAAGATAGAATCAGACCTGATTGAAAACCTTGCTCTGAATACCAAATGATATGAACCCGCGGGAATGAAATCCCTTGAACCCACAATCAATTTGAAAACACTCCAAGAAAGCCAAAATCAAGTCAATGGATGGATAATCTAGACCCGATGAGAACTCATTTCAATAACCTAGATTATATTAAAATCTAGATCCTTTGAAGAACATGTCTCAAGAACCCAGATTACAAAGGAGGAACGTCACAAATGTTGTGATTTACCTTTGATAAGTTTCAAAGTTCAGTTAAGAACAAGAGGAGATAAACTCAACTCACAATGAACAAATTCATCAAATTTCATAAACTGATTAAAATGAGGTTACATAGAGTATTTAAAGCAAAACCTAATGAAATCCTAACCAAAGTAAACCCCCGTCTTCCAAGAGTGCCCCTGGATGAACAGTGCCACGGCTACAGTGCGGCGCTACAGTAACTCGACTACAGTAACCCTAACCCTAGTTCAATAAAATAATAACTTTCCCAACATGCCCTTGCATAGGCCCCCTTAAGTGCTTCCCATAATAAACTCAATTATTCTAAACTAATAAAATAAGTTCTTTAAATGAATTAAATAAGTTGAAACCCTTCAAGAGCCCAAAGTCTTTAAGTCTTGTTGTTGCCCTCTTCCATAGCTGATCAAATGAATCAAAATTGGATCTTCATCCTTCAAGCCCCATCTTGAATGTTGGGCTCTTGCTAAACTCGTCTCAAGTGGATTGCATCAATCCTTGCATTGTCTCCATGATCTTTAAGACTAGGCCCATCTTGATTCCCATCAGGGTGGATGCTCAGAAGAGTTTGGATGGCTAAGGACGTGAAGAGAGGGCAGTGACATTGAATCTAGGATAGAGAATGCTTAACACACACACACACACACATATATATATATATATTTATATATATACTAGTAGTGAATTTACGTGCGATGCACGTTTTCCCTGTATTAGATTATTCTAAAATATAAACATCTAGTGTAGAAGAAGAGAATTTAATGATAAAGTCTATGAAAATAATATAAACAATTGTTTAAGCAAACTATAATTGTTTAAGGTCTCTAATAATAGATTTAAACAAACTATACGTTTAAGCAAGTCTGGAAAGTGAATATTACATAATTGTTTCTTTTGTTACTGAAAGTAGAGTCTAAAACGACTAAATATTACATAATTATTTCTTTTGTTACTGAAAGTAAAGTCTGAAACGACTAAATATTACATAACTGTTTCTTTTGTTACTGAAAGTAAAGTTTCCGAGCTATGGATTCAAAGTGGTGTGTTCTCCTCATTCACAGCATTTATGGAGAGAACATTGAAGTTTTTGTGACGTTGTTTTTGAAGTTGATCTAAATTTGCACCCAATTGTATGATCCATTTTTTGGTTGAACATACTTTTGCAATATTTTGGATATACGGTAAATGTTCCTGTATGGTGAATAAATATAATGTAAAAGATATTTTTAATAACTTCCTATTTGAATATCTAAGATTAAATGTTTTTAAAATATAAATTGGAATATGAATAAGTTGGTTACCTTTCCTGTATGTTCCATTAGTTCGATTGCTGTGCAACCTAGAGCTTTTTCTGCAATTTTACTGAACATGACAGCCCCCAGTCGTCCATTACCATCGTCAACGTCGATGTAAGCTCGACAGCTATATAAACAAACTATATTTTTTAGTCTGAATGATTAAGCAATAATTTGGATATAACATAAAATTGACTAAAGAAACATTTACGACGTAAAATATGAATATAAGATATATACCGTGGTTGTGCATTACTCATGTATTTGCAATGATAACATTGAAATTTTTCATTTTGTTCATATCCAGTCCCCTTCTTACACCCAATGCAGGACATGTAGAAGAATATTTGATAGAGATCAACCACACAAATAGTTGCTTTAATCCAAAATCTTGCTTTCTGCATTAATTTTGGAACAGATATATATTTTTAATGGTTGTAAATAGTATGTAGCCTTAAGATAAGGTTGTATTTATTTTGAAAATGCATGTGTAAAATTTTTAAAAGGCAATATATATAAAGAAAAAAAAGTTTAAGAAGACTGTAGAAATGTACCGTCATTGGTTGTAATGATTTAAGAAAACCAGCAAGATCATCAAGCTTAATTATGTCTTTGATGTCAACATTTGATGCCGATGCTGATGCTGATGCCGTCGTATGATGTAGATTTTTTTCGACGATTTCTTCAAGCAGTGCATGGTTTAGCATCGTCCTAAATATTTTTAGAATAATTTAAAATGAATGAGAGAAATCATGGAGGAAAAGATACAATAGGTGCAGATTGTATATATATATAATAAATTAAGAAAGAATTACCATTGACATAATGGAGTTGCAGGAGGGATGACAGGATTTAAGGTAAATACACTTGTTGGTTGAGACGAAATAGAAAGACCTATATTGTAAAGAAAAAAAAATTGTTAGTAGATAATAACATTCTATTTTTAATAAATGCTGATATTATAAGTTGTATAATATACCATTGTATGAACCAACTTTTATACGTATTGCGAGTAGAGTTGGCTTAATTTCAATAATATCAGAGATTGTTCGGCATTCACCATCCACAAATCGACTCCACATAGTTAACCATATGGGCATTAGGCTGTAAAATTTAGGAGAAAGTATTTAAAAGTGTAGCACGATGAAATAGTATTGAAAACAAGTTAATTAAAGAATTTATTAATATCACATATATAGTTGAGAAATCTTTTTTACTTTTAGTCGATAACATATATTTTTTGAATTTTTGTTGGCCCATGTATTGAGGTAATTTCTCTAGGAGGTTTCATGTATATTGCGATCGCCAGAATAGCAATCCAATTATGTTAAAAAAAAATTTTGTGAAAACTGAATAAGAGTATCAAGATGTACGTTAAATATGTTGATGTGATATTTACCTATTTCAGTTCCAGTGTCTTTGTAGTCATGCAGATTGGTGAATGGGATAATATCATATTCTGGTGGTTGTAATTCCACTTCATCATCTGGAAAGTTTTCGATGATTGTTCTTGAATTTAAGATCCACTGGTATTCATGCGCTTCAATTCTATGCCTGAGATCTAAAGGCTTAACATAAGCATTACTGATGTAGTAAGAACGGAAGATGTGTAACATGTCATTACGTTGGTCTATATCTTTGCCAAAATTGTTGCTTGTAGTCGGTTGCCCTGCATAATATTGTATAAATGAATAGTTATTTGCATTCAATTGATTGTAAAATAGTATTTGTTAAATATATATAAGATTTAATTTGGGAATATAGTTAGAATGAATCTATGTTGTAAGGGGAAAACATATTATTTTGGATATATCATGTGAAAGAATATAATATAAATATTAAGTATATTCTTGCAAGTATGATAATGATGTCAATGTGTTACCTCAAGGTCTATCAATGTCAGATTTTGATATTTTGTCGGTGAATGTTGTGCAGTACGTTTGGGAGATTTGTCTAACACAATCATCTTGATGCTCCAATTTCTTGTACTTGGAGTAATGTCTTTAATTGATGTATAGATAGTCCGCATGTTGAAGCCTACTTATGAATGAAGAAAAAAAAATATTAGTCTAAACAATTGAATTTAGGTAAAACAATTTTAATAAAAGAAAAATAGGAAGTCGTGAAAATTACATAATAGAAAAACAAATTGTATTCAATTGAGAGGTATATATTGAAATTTGATTACTTACAGAAGTTTATGATGGATATGCTAGTGTTAGTAATTGAACCACTTCTCATTTTTTTTTCTTCGGTTGGATTGCTTCAATTTATGCAGTGAAGTACTATCACTATCATAAAAATTCTCCACATCTCTTTTCACTTGTTAGGTGCAGAAATTGAGTTCATAAAAAATTCTCTATATACTACTTATTTTACTTATGATTACGTTTTTTTTTTTAACCCAAAATATATTTATATTTTACAAAGTAAGTTATTTTTTAACCTGGTAAAAGAAGAAAAAATTGTTTAGTAGTAAAACAATAGTAGAAGAGGTATGATTAAAAAATTATAATTTAAAAATATTTTAATTTTATAATAATTTTTATTCAACTGTTATGTTTCATTTCTTAAAATCTAATAATTATTTAATCGGAAACTACATCTCTATTATTTACAAACTTTATTATTAATATTCATAAAATTTTTATTTCATTTTGTTCTTGAAGCATCTTTTAAAATACAAGTTTATGCACAATATTATTTTTATTGAATGTGTACTCTATTTTATCAAATTCTTTAATTAAATTTTTGATTTTTAAAAATTTCAACATTTTAAAAATTGATTAGGTGGGTAAAACTGTAAATATTGATGTAAGTATTTACATATAGAAATAAATTTGTTGGTAAAATTTTATGAGCAATTTTGTAAAATTTTTTTTTTTTATAAACATGCATATATAACTAATAAGATATAACATTTAATTATGTGGGAATGTTAGTTTATAAGTTCACAACTTTAAGAAATTGATATTGCTTGATGATAAAAATGAACTCAAAGAGCAAAAGAATGTCAAATTTTATAAAATTAAATTTATTTTTAATTAAATTATATGATTATATTGATTGATTCAATTAATTTTATTATATATTATGCAATAAGAATGAATTCTGAGGTTTTTAATTCAGATATAAATAGCAAAAGGAAAAAAAAAATTGCTTAGTAGTAAAATAATAGTAAAAGATGTATAATTACAGAATTATAATTTAAAAATATTTTAATTTTATAATATTTTTTATTCAACTGTTATGTCTCATTTTTTAAATTCCAATAATTATTTAATCCAAAATTACATTTCTATTATTTACAAACTTTCTTATTAATATTCACAAAAGTTTTATTTTATTTTATTTTTCAAGCATCTTTTAGAGTATAAGTTTATATACAATATTATTTTTAATGAGTATGTACTCTATTTTATCAAATTCTTTAATTCAAATTTCAATTTATAAAATTTTAAATATTTCAATAATTGATTACGTATAATTATATAGGTAAAACTGTAAATATTGATGTACTTTTTCAAATGGCAAATGTATTTTGATTGAAAATTTCAACATTTTAATAATTGATTACGTATAATTATATAGGTAAAAATGTAAATATTGATGTAAGTATTTACATATAGAACTAAATTTGTTGGTAAAATTTTATGAGCAATTTTATAGCAATTTTGTAAATTTTTTTTTTTTTTGATAAATATGCACATATAACTAATAAGATATAACATCTAATTATGTCTGAATGTTAGTTTATAAGTTCACAACTTTATAATTTAAAAATATTTTAATTTTATAATATTTTTTATTCAACTGTTATGTCTCATTTTTTAAAATCCAATAATTATTTAATCCAAAATTACATTTCTATTATTCACAAACTTTCTTATTAATATTCACAAAATTTTTATTTCATTTTATTTTTCAAGCATCTTTTTGAGTATAAGTTTATATATAATATTATTTTTAATGATTATGTACTCTATTTTATCAAATTATTTAATTCAAATTTCAATTTTTAAAATTTTCAATATTTCAATAAATGATTACGTATAATTATATAACTAAACTGTAAATATTGATATAATTTTTCAAATGGTAAATGTATTTTGTTTATTTTAAAATTATAAAAGAAACAAACTTATAGTTTAGAGTTAATTAAGACAGGTGGAACTAATTAAATAAAATATTGTTAGTGAATATTTTAAGCAATTTTATTTCATTAAATAAAATATAGTATTATTTTTATATGATTTATCTTAAAATATGTTTGGATGTAAATGTGAGATGAGATCTTTTTTTTTTGGAAAGATAAATGTAGTAGATTCTCTTTTATATAGAAGCTGTTATATTTGTAAAAGACTCTAAATAATCTACAGTGCAAGATTTCAGGAAAAGTCTTCTTAAAATGTAATATTATTTTTAAATTAATTCGAAATTATAATTTAAAACAGCTCAAAGTTCATGCAAAATAATTATTGAATAAATGACATTAAATAAACGACTTAAAAGATGTTAAAATCAGAAAAGTAAAAAAGATTATTTGAGTTATTAATTCACAGTATGAAACTAAAAAGTTAAATGATTTATACTTTCGACACTTTTATATATAGCTAGTTGTTGGGATTTCTTGTTTCCACTTTCAACTTTACAGAGTTCAACCTATGTAAAAAATTCAACAATGTAATATTCTAATAAAGATAAAAGCAAAGTTGTAAAAAAAAAAAAAATTACTAATATTTAATATTTTTCAGATGAGGAATTGTATATTACAGGAACATATATATATTTTTTTGAGTACTTTTGTAGGAAAGACTTTTTTTCCTAATTTCCTCTCTCTTGTAGCCGATTCTCCCGCACGGCCACTTCTCGTATAGCACAGCCCGGCGCCGCCGAGCCCCGGCCATGATCACCGCCACCATCGGCGTGTTCCCCTCACGCCGACGAGCATCCCTGCCACCTCCATCGTTCCCCACGCGCAGCCATGGTTCTCCCCCGCGGAAAGAGAACCGAAATGGGTTTCTCCCATTTATGTGATCTCGCGCCGCCGTGGGCCGCCGTGCGCCACCACTGAAGCTCACGACCACCACCAAGGAGTCCCCCTCAAGGCCGCGACCAACCCAGCCACCGTTGAAGTCCCCCACGCGCAGCCCTCCCTTTCCCCTACGGAAGTGGAACCGAAATGGGTTTGACCCATTTGTGCCATCTTACGCCGCCGTACGTCGCCACCGAAACTCACGACCACCACCAAGGAGTCCCCATCAAGGCGGCGACCAACCCAGCCACCGTGGAAGTCCCCCACACGCAGCCCTCCCTCTCCCCCACGGAAAGTGAACCGAAATGGGTTTCACCCATTTGTTTCACCGAATCTGCGGCCGTAGGCAGCCACCCAGGCCACCGCACCTCCACCAGTTGACACCGACGACAACCTCTAGGAGACCCAGCCACCACGAGGTTCCGTTTCCCTCTCTGTCGCACACTGTGATTTGCACCCAGAAACCCATTTGAGGTCTAGAAAGAAAAAAAACATGCGAGAAACAAAAAGAAAGAAAAAAAAAAAAGAAAAAAGAAGAAGATGCAGAAGCTAGAGATGAGTTTGTAAATTTGAGGAGAATTGCGTACCAACGGCGAGAAGAAATCTGAAGAGCACGGGAAATTTTTTTTCTTCCTCGAGTTGAGTTTGTAAATTGTTCTGTAAATGTGAATCTAGAAAAGCAAGAGATGTTGAAATATACCATTATATCAAGCAGTCATGTGTCTGGATATCATTAAATTACAAATTACATTAATCCATTGATTAATGAAGGTTACATCAACATAATTACAAAAGCATTACATCAAATAAACCATATTTTTATTGCGCCGTCAGCCAGCCGTTTGTCTAGACGTTTGTTGAGCTTTATTTAAGTACGTACGCTGATATAATTCATTTAATTTAACCCTAATTTGTCTACCCTAAACGTAAAATATATATTATTCTTAAATATTTTTAATTACATTTGCCTGAAATTAAGTTATAGATATTAATATTAATTATGTTCATAGGATAATTTTATTCACTATTCCCCTAATCTCAAGGGAGCATCAAGAATGAATGTTCAGCAGTACTGTATATATGAGAGTCAGACAACCACGTCGCTTCCTGCCGATAGCTAATTGGGGAGTTAAAAAGGTTGATTGGGTTATAAGTATTAGGACAGGATCTTTAATCCATCGTCATTATGATTATGACATGATTATAAAGGTTGATTGGGTTATAGATTCCTAAGGGATCATTCATCTTATTTTTTAAAATATTTCATTAAAATCTATTTTTTCTATTCTATGTATTGACTTTTACAATATATCATACATCAACTTATCTATTTTTGTATTCATATAATTTAAATATTTTAATTTTTAATTTTTTTATTCATTTAAAATATTTTCTCTAACTATCAATAATAACTTTATATCTTTTAATATTTACAATATATCCTCATATACAATCTCATATCATATGTTCTATTTTAAATCAAACTAAACATTGATTCAAAATATAACAAAAAAAAAAAAAGAGAAAAAATTATGTCTTATTTTAAATTACTTATAAAAAAAAACATAGAAAAAATTGAGAAATCCAATTCCATTTTTCATTACACTTTAGTGGATTCCCTAGCAGATAAATGCAAAGAGATAAGCAACTATGACTGGCCAATACCACATAGGGCTGATATGAAATTAGAATAAAGGGAAAAAGGAAATTCAAAGGAAAGAGAAATAATTAAAAATATTTTACATGTATGAATAGTAATCTATAAATGTAGCGGGATTATTGTAGTTACTTGGAAAATAAATATGATTTATAACATTCATTGGATTCTTATTTTGATCAACATTCTTCATATTTTAAAAAAATATGTATTTTAAAATATCCATTGAGAGTGCTCTAAGTATTAGTATAGATTGTAGAAGTGCAGTTTTTTTTTTTTTAAAAAAAGATAGTGAGATATATTATTAAAAAATAACAACTGATATTTACAATCGTAGAATGTATAAGAACCGCCTGATTTTTTTGAAAAAAGTAAATAAATATAATATTTATATGATAAAAAACTTTTTTTTAACAACTGATATTTGCAATTGTAGAATCCTAATTTTTTAACCTTGTACATTTTATAACTGTATCTAATATTATTCTGAGCATCGATTCCGGTTTCGAAATGATTCATTATCCGGTAGATTTTTCAATTCATTCCATTTGCCTGGAGTAAAAGAGGGTTTTAGATAGTTAATGTGAATCACGTGAGCCCATTTTCAATTTAACTACCCTCAACAATTCCATCGTGATCCATTGATATTGTCCGAGTGGATTAATTCATGTCTGTCGGATTGAATTTAATGGAGCAGGACGTTATGAATGTTTATGTGTATATCTCCCTCTTCTATTTTTACTTTAACTGATCTTAAAATTCATGCATATATTGAGTGTTTAAGCTTGTTATTTTCACATAAATCTTACCTAATGAAATTTATAAATTATTGTGACTTAATATGTTATGTTTAAAAATAGATCCGATTTACATGAGTTACATCGATCAGTAAATTTACTGTATATACCTATCACTTCTTGAGTAGTCTTTTATTTTACAGGCAAATGAAGCTCAGTGGTCTCTGGTCACAGACAACAACTGTTTTCACAGTACTCCTTGCTCTTCAATCTTCTCAATCTTCTTGTCTTGTCCACCTCGTTGCTTTTCAACACTTTTTCGAGTCTTGTCTTTGTACCTCTGTCGAGAGAACCACGTTGCTTCTCCACCAATTTGAGTCTTTTTCGAGCACTGCTATTCCTACAGAAGTTTTCCACCGAAAACTTCTACCGAAAGGCAAAAGTTATTTTTTTTTTTTGTTTTTTTTTCAATCATTTTTTTAAACACTTTAAATATTTTTAAAAAATATAAAAAAATCATAAATTCATTTAAAAACATTCCTTAATCACTAAGTAAAAATAAAAAAAAAATAAAATAAAATAAAATAAAATACAATTTCGGTAGAAGTTTTCTGTAGGAATAGCATTTTCCGTCTTTTTCTCCCTTGTGCTTGTCTTCTTGCTCATCTCGGAATATGTCCTTGTGCTCCTCCTAATTTCTAAACCTTCACTGGGTCATCGATAATATAAATCTTTTCCTTTTATTATTTCTTTCCGATACAAATTCCCAAAAGAAGACGCTGATTTGAGGTGGGTTCTTTGGTGTTTTATGTTTGGACTGATATGAAGTTTACTATATCCTTGAAGAGGATGTCAATGGGGAAGAGACTTTCATGGTGGACGAGGTACTACTTTTCTGCGCTCTGACCTTCCATGTCTTTGTTTTCAATATCTTTTTGGTGTTTCCTCCAAAATTGTGGCCTGTGATATATGTTTAGCTCTACATTGGCTTGAGTTTATTCCGTGCAACTACTTCTACCGTCTTCTTAATGCTGTCCACATATTTTCTGATCTGGGATTTTTTTTTTTTTTTTTCTGAGTTTGGTTTTTCACGTAAATTATATTATATTTTAAGTTCTTAAAAAAAAAATTTGATTTATTTATTTAATGGGAATGGAGTTGCGGTTCTATGATTGTAAATTGTAAGCGTACGTCTTCCGCAAACATTTAGTGATGTGGGGCATAGCTTTTCTACCTCTACTCTGGCTGTGCTCCCTATCAATTTAGCGACGAGGGATTCTGTATTGCTTCTCTTATCATTTAATGCTATTGCTGTGAAGCTGAAAGCTCATACCTTTATTTGTTTTATTCACTGTTTTCTAGAAAAAGTAGGAGTTGCTTTCATGGTATTTGTTACTCTTTTTAGCGCTTCTTTTGCTGGGATGATTAGCAGACACATCTTTTGCCCGTCGTTTTTATGACCTGTAACGACCTCTCCCAGCTCTTTTGCAGGTTTTGATTGAGAATTCTCCATGTAAGATATAGTGAAAGTTTCCATTTTTAAATGACTGGTGGTTGTCTGCAGTTACTTGTTAGTCTGCTTGAACCTGCTCTAGTTTAAATTTCCAGTAGCCTTTCTGGTCATAAATATACTGTCATTCTTTTCTTATTTCCCCCATATTGTAAGCTTCTATCAATTCTTGAAGGAATTAGTGTTTGGTAGTCTTTTATTCAAGGACTCTATTGAATCTTCTTGCATTTATGCTTGTAATTGCTTCATAGTTAGGTGGATTGAGCAAATTATTTGGTAAATCGAAAGTTAGCACAAGAAATCCTGAACTGATTTTCCATGACTTTCCAGGAGAACCAGTGGTTTTTGAGCTATTTCAAGGTTCTGTTATAACAGCGGTAAAACTCGGATAAATCCTTCCAACATGTCCCTCCTACATTGCCCCGTCAAGTTCATGGAAATGAACAATTCTATTTCTGGAATCAATAAATTACAAGAACAAACAGAGACATCACTTAGAGAGATCAGCTATTGGACATGGTCTGAGCTTTTGGTCGCATTGAAGAGATGGCAAGATTTACTTACCGTTGAAAGCTCTTCAGGTGTAATTCAGAGATGCTTGGATTCCCTTGCCGGGAGGCTGGCTTTGGCTACTGAAGCAAGTCCATGTCCATCCACTTCTTCCCAAGACAGCTCTGGGTTTCGGTTTTCTTGTGATACTAAGAGCACTGAGAGTTTAAAGACCAGTTTATCTCGAGCAACCTGGTGGTTTGATGATCTTCTGATCTTGAGTCCTTTTTTGGTTGAAATGGTGGTAAAATCTATGGTCGCACAAAAACTTGATCATGTAATCATTAGTAGGTTCCTTTTCTATTACCAGAAGTCAAAGTTCTTTGCTGCCACACCTCACGAGAGGCGGAAAATTATAGAAACTGTCATTGAAACGCTTTATACCCTTGACGGGAGCTCTGTTTCTTGCAAGAGTTTATTTTGGATTCTTCGATTTTCCATGACTATGAACATAAACAAAAGTACCAGGAACAAGTTGGAGAGTATGATTGGTTCACGGTTGGATCAATCAACATTAGATAATCTGCTTGTTCCTTCTGCATATGGAGCTAACTACTTATATGATGTGAATCTTGTTCTGAGGCTTTTGAAAGCGTTTTTTCGTGGAGGTATTTCTCGGTTATCTGCTCTCCCATTGAAGAAAGTTGCTAGCTTGATGGATTTGTATATAGCAGAAGTAGCCCCAGATCCTTGTTTAAAGCCTTCGAAGTTCCAGGCACTCGCCATGGCACTGCCAGATTCTGCTAGGGACTCTCATGATGAGCTTTATGGTGCTATGGACATGTATCTACAGGTAAACATTTCCTGAGTTGCAAGTTATTTAGCCTTGTACAGCATATTTGACGACATTAATACTGAAAAAATGTATAGTGTTTAATCAAAATTTGTTATAAATGTTCATTATAAATGTTAATGTAGTAAGTGAATATATAAATGTTATAACATAGTCGGATCTCTGCAGCTTCAAAACCTTTTGAACATTTTAAAAATTAAAGCTTTGTTATATCTGGTGTGATTGGACTAAGTAAATATTTTCATAGGTGCATGCAGGATTGTCAGAAGAAGAGAAGTTGAAGATATGTTGTGCATTAAACTATGAGAAGCTGTCAGCTGACGTTTGCATACATCTTGCTCAGAACATGAACTTTCCAGCAAAAACTGTTGTCCAACTTCTCATTTATCAGCAATACCAACTCAAAAGCTTACTTCATTGTACCAACAATTGCAGAGCATACACAGATCGGTTCTGTACTTCTACTGAAGTCAGAAGCAAGGGAAAGAAAGATGAAGCCAATGGACAAGTTGTGCTCTATGATGGGAAACTTGATGTTTCGTCTGATTGTGGGGAATTCAGAGCACAATTGCAAGGAATGCAGTGGAGGGTTATGGAATTGGAGAAAGCTTGTAGGAAAATGCAAACTCAGATGGCAAAGGTCGTAAAATCTAGAGTATCAAGACATGGTCATCCAAGATCCTTGCCCAGGATTTGTTCATGACACAAATATTATACAACATTATGGATTTTGTCATATTTGTATAGCTTGAGGAATGGATTTATCATATTTCTAGGATTTTTTATTTCCTTTCTGCAGAGCTAAAGGTCACCAAAAGTCTATAGAGTAGCTTCCTTTAAGAGATTAAGATCTTGGTTGTACATAGATACGGGGAAAGAGAGAACTGTACTGAGGTTCTACATTAGTGTTATATGTTACTTCTTTTTCTTTTCCCCTCTAATGTTTTGGCATAGGTCTTCAAGGTCAGGTCACCGTCCCCAACCTTCTTCTCCACCGGGTTTAGTAATATAAAATAGAGATATGTGAAGTTATAAGAGCTTGTAAAATCACTAAACATAATGGAATTCTTTTCCAAAAAACCTGTGGACTCAAGTCTAAGTGTCGAACTATATAAATCTTGGTGTCTCTCCTTTTCTATTTTCTTCACTTTTTTTCATTTCAAGTTATGTATAAGCACTCTAAGCAGCGCCCTATCCTTCAAATACTACTGTGGATAAGTCAACCACACTGTTAGCATCCAAACTAGATGGAAAAATGGACCAAAGGTCCAAAACTTCTATGAACCATGATTTAAAAATCTAAGGCTTGGTTTGGATAGAGATATGCTTCCGTCTCATCCAATCTGATCTCAATATTTAAATACTACAAATATAAACACTTTTTAATTTCAGATTTTCAATTTTTTCATCTAATTATTATCTAATGATTCTAATTATTACAACTTTCATAAACTTAAAAAAAACATAAAATATAATTCAACTTTTTCAAATCCTAAAATAAAATTTGTATTAAAAAATTATATTCTAACAATGCTTTAACTTTATAATATTTGTATTCAACTTTTTCTCTCTCATTTTCCAAAACCTCATAAAAAATTTTAACTCAAATACTTTCTAACTCATCTCTGTTAGATTTTGGGTTTCTCTAGAAAACCATTTGTCTTTCCTAAGGTGGTTTACTTCATCTATCAAGTATATGTAATTTTCCTTAATAAATAAAGTGGTTAACCCTTGCTATTTTTTAATGGATGAAATAATGTGAGTTGCCCAAAGGTTGTAGGAGTAATAAGTAAGGCCCTAGTCTTGCCTATATAAAGAGGCTTGTGTTTTCCAATAGACTCAACCCAAAAAGTTCTAAGGTAAAAGACTAGAAGTTCATTCTCTACAGAAAATTTCTACTCTATTTTGTAGGCTTTTCAGTTCTCAAATCCAAATGGCTGGAGGTAAAAGAGCCTATGGATCTTTTTATTCTTTCAAGAAGTTTTACAGTTGGTATCAGAGCTAAACCTTTAAGCTTTGTGCTTGAATTATTAGCATTTCAATTTTGTTCATATAATGAGTCTTTAATGATTTCGGAGATGGGCTTGACTTTTGGCTTTTAAGTTTTTGTCTTTGAATTCATATTCGATGGTTATGTGCTCATAACTATAGTAATGGATTACAAAGTCATGTTTTGACTTTGGGCTTAATTTCAAGCTTTATACATATTAATGGGCCTTTGGGCTAATTTACAGTTAATAGGTTTTTACCTATTTTAGTAGATGCCCAGATGTATTTCTTTTGAATAATGATGGTAATGCTACTACATCCTTATTATTTAAAAGAGTACATAAATAAATTTGGAATCTCATTGTAACTAAACCATAAGTTTGAAGAATTTATCCCTATAGGGAAATCTTTACTTTTTGTGATTTAATTATTATAAGAAAATGATTTTCGCTATTGACGGTAAAATTAGTCTTCTGCCTACATGTGTGGATAGTTTTATTTGTTAATATTCAGAATAATTTGTCTTATAAATAAATATAAGTAAATTTATTCTGTTATGCAACTTTATCCTGACTGGAAAGATTCAGTTCATTTTACCTTGGAGTATATGGACCTTGACTATGCACTTTGTGTGGAGCAACCTCCTGCTACCACGAATATGGATATACAAGAAGTCATCGAAAATCGCCAATGGTGGGAGCGATCTAATCGCTTAAGTCTAATGCTCATAAAGTCTCATATGAGTAAGAGCATTAGAGGTTCTATTGGTGACTGTGCTACATTTAAGGAATTAATGCAGGCAATTGAGGAACAGTTTGTTAGCTCTGACAAGGCTTTAGCTAGCACACTTATCAGGCAATTCACTACTAAAACTTTTGACAGTTCTAAAGGTATGTGTGCCTACATTACGGAAATGAGAGACATTGTTTCTTAACTGAATGGCTTAAAGATAGAGAAATTTGAGTTGTTCTTGATCCATTTCATCATTGACTCACTGCCATATGAGTATGGACTTTTTAAAATCTCTTATAACACATAAGGAAAACTGGTCAGTTACAACTCTTTTAACCATGTGTGTACAAGAAAAAAAAAGGATGAAGCATGATTGACCTGAAAGTGTAAATATGATCGTGAATGATAAAGTTAAGACCGAGAAAGGCAAAGGTGGACCTCAAAAGAAAAGAAAGCATAATGTGCCATCAAAATCCAATGGATCTAATGGCAAAAAGGTGACTTACTTCTTTTGCAAGAAAGAGGGCTATGTAAAGAAGAGCTGCATCAAGTATAAAGAATGGCTTGAAAAGAAAGGTAGCTCTATCTCTCTTGTGTGTCATGAATTTTTTTTCATTGATGCTCCTAAAAATTCATGGTGGATTGACTCTAGTTTTTAAATCCATATTGTGAATACATTGTAGGGTTTTCTCACCAGAAGGAAACCAACAACAAGTCAATTTTGAGTTTTCACAGGAAATAAAGAGTGTTCACAAGTTGTTGTAGTTGAAGTTTTTAGAGTGATTCTCAAATTGGGACATGCTTTGGATTTAAATAATTCATTTTATATTCTAGAATTTAGTAGAAATTTAATTTCTATTTCCAGACTTATTATCATAGGTTACATTTTCCTTTTTGAGAATACTATGATTGTTTTTAAGAATAAGATTCATGTTGGTTCTGAAACTTTAGTTGATAACTTGTTTAAATTAGATATTCATCCCGATTTTGAGGAGAATTATCTCTCCCTACATTTATTTGGTATTAAGAGAAACATTTTGAATGAAAAATCTTCTCTACTATGACATGAGAGATTGGGACACATCTCTATAGAAAGGATGAAACGGTTAGTAAAAGAAGAGATCGTACAATATCTTGATTTTACTAACTTCAAGAATTGTGTGAACTGCATAAAGGGCAAGAAGACCAACAATAATTTTAAAGCTTTAAGAGGGAGCTCAAGTGTTCTTGAGATTATACACACAGATATTTGTAGACCATTTCCTACCCCTTGTCTGAATGGTCAGAGACATTTTATCAAATTTATTGATGACTATTCTAGGTATATGTATTGCTATCTTCTGAATGAGAAGGCTCAAGCATTAAATGCTTTCAATGCCTATAAAGCATAAGTTGAGAATCAAAGTGAAAAGAAAATCAAGATCGTAAGATTTGATAGAGGAGGGGAATATTATGGCAAGTATATAGAACATGGATAAATGAATGGTCCATTTGCAAATTTCATTCAGGAGGAAGGCATTGTTGCCCAATATTCAATGCTTGGCACACCACAACAAAATGATGTTGTAGAATGAAGGAACCATATGCTAATGGATATGGTAAGGAGCATGATTAGTACATCTAACATGCAACTTTCCTTGTGGAGTGAAGCTCTTAAAACTGTAGTGTATATATTGAATAGGGTTCCATCCAAATCTGTCTCTGAAATACCTTTCGAGTTGTGGAAAGGGTGGAAACCTAGCTTAAATCATATACACATATGGGGTTGTCCTGCTAAAGTTAGGATTTATAATCATAACATAAAGAAGTTAGACCCAAGGACAACTAGCGGTTTCTTTATTGGGTATCCAAGTAACTCCAAAGGATATAAATTTTATTGTTCCAGTCATAGCCTTAGAATTGTCGAATCTAAAAATGCAAGGTTTCTTGAGGATGTTGAGCCTAGTGAGAGTGTCAATCCTCAAAATGTCACTTTTGAGGAAACACCTGAACATGCTACCTTGCCTTCTTTCGGAGGAAGAATGGTTGTCTTAAGGCAAAATAGATCGCAAGATCATGCGGTGACACCAATTCAAGAACAACATGTTACCATAAATGAGGTTCAACCTGAAGTTATTCGAGCCAATTGAGTCATCTCCAAATGATGAAGTAGTGGCTATAAGAAGATCCTCAAGAATACGTAGTCCTGCTATTCCCAACGATTACATTGTATACCTAACTAAGTCTGATTTTGACGTTGGAGTTCCAGAAGACCTAATTACGTTTACACAAGCCATGAGTGTAGATAAATCTACATTTTGGTTGGATGCCATAGGAATGAGTTAGAATCCATTTATAAGAACCAAGTCTGGGATCTCGCTGAATTACCAGAAGGGGCAACAACAAATGGCTGCAAATGGGTTTATAAAACCAAACGAGATTCTTTTGGTAATGTCGAACGATATAAGGCTAGACTTGTCGCTAAAGAATTCACTCAGAAGGAAGGCATAGATCATCACGAAACCTTCTCTCCTATCTCTAAGAATGATTCGTTGAAGATAATCATGGACTTAGTGGCTCATTTTGATTAAGAGCTACATCAAATGGATGTGAAATTGACTTTTTTTAATGGGGATTTTGATAAAGTGGTATACATAAAACAACCTGAGGGTTTCAGTGATGACACTTAGAAAGTATGCAAGCTGAAGAAGTCTCTTTATGGACTAAAACAGGCTTTCCGTCAATGGTATTTAAAGTTTCACAAGATTGTTATCTCATACGGTTTTATTGAGAATCTTGTTGATCAATATATATACCTTAAGGTTAGTGGGAGCAAATACATTTTCCTAGTCCTATATGTAAACAATATTCTTTTTGTAAGCAGTGATTTGGGCTTATTACATGAGACTAAACAATTTCTCTCCCCAAACTTTGAAATGAAGGATATGGGTGAAGCCTCTTATGTCATTGGCATAGAGATTCACAGAGACAGGAAACAAAGAGTCTTACGATTGTCTCAAAAGGCCTACATTGAAATTGTTTTTACAGATATTCGGTATGAAAGATTGTAAAGTCTCTATAGCTCCCATAATCAAATGTTATAGATTTCATAAAGGTCAATCACTTGAAAATGCATTAGAATAAGAGCAGATGAAAAGTGTGCCTTATGCATCTGCAATGGGTAGCTTGATGTATGCTCAAGTTTGCACCCGTCCAACCATATGTCTAGCAGCTGAATTATTGGGTCGCTATCAAAGTAACCCAAGTCTTCAACATTGGATAGCTACAAAAAAGGTGATGCGGTATTTACAAGGAACCAAGGACTACATGCTAACCTACAGGCATACAAAAAATTTGCAAGTGGTTGGCTATTCAGATTTAGATTTTGTCGGTTTTGTAGACACCAGAAAGTCTACTTCTAGATGTATCTTTCTTCTTGTTGAATGACCTATATCTTGGAAAAGTATGAAGCAATCTATAGTTGCTATGTCTACTATGGACGCATAATTTATTGCGTGCTATGAAGCAATGACACAAGCCATGTCGTTGAAGAAATTTATTTTTGGTCTTAAAGTTGTCAATTCCATTCAAAGTCCAATAAATATTAGTTTTTATAACACCATTGCAGTGTTCTTCTCAAAGAACAATAAGAGCGGAAGCAGAAGCAAACATATTAACATAAAGTATGTAAGTGTGAGAGAGAGCATCAAACATAATGCGGTGTATGTTGAGCACATAGTACAGATTTGATGCTAGCCGATCCAATGATGAAAGGTTTATCAGTAAAACAACTTCAGGATCATGTGGATCATATGGGCATATCTAAAGTGTAATGTCTCTCAAGTTGGTATATATTCCAAAAAGAATAAAGTTGATTTCAGCTTCAGTTTTGCTCATAAAGTAACTAATTCGTTATATCCATTAGGTGATTAAGTTGGACCAGCATGACTTTTATTAGTTGTTCATAAAATATTTTAAGGGATACTATGTATTGCAACGCATGGAGGGAAAATGGTCATTATAGAGAGCAATACTGTCATGGTTCGTGTATAGGATACCTTGACAGAATTGAGAGCATTATTTTTTACCATTTTAGTTTTATTTATTAAGTCAACCAAGTGGAAGAATGTTAGACTTGATTTTTCTAGAAAACCATTCTTCACTAAGGTGGTTCACTTCATCTAAGATGACTTCATCTAAGATGATTCACTTCATCTATCAAGCATAGGTTATTGCCCTAAATAAATAAAGTGGTTAATCCTTGCTATTTTTTTATGGATGAAATAATGAAGTTAACTCGAAGGTTGTACGAGTAATAAGTAAGGGTCTCTAGTCTTACCAATATAAAGGGATTTGTTTTTTCCATTAGACTCACCCCAAAAATTTCTAAGGCAAAAGATTAGAAGTCCCTACTCTACAGAAAATCTCTACTATTTTTTGTAGGTTTTTCAATTCTCAAACCCAAATGGTTGGACGTAAAAGATCCTATGGATCTCTTTATTCTTTTAAGAAGTTTTACAATCTCATCTCAACTCAAATATCTCACTAGTATTCATAAACCAATTATTGGCTGAAGATAAATAAGTTATTTGCCAAAACCCCATAAAAATGCAGGACTTAAAAACAAGTTATTTGCCAAAGAAAAAACTATTTACAACATCAACAGGCAAAGCACGAGGAGATAGAGAGAGAGAGAGAGAGAGAGAGGAAACTGTAAGATTTGGGAGTGAATTTAATAATAAAAGAATTGTTAGAACACTTACTCTTGACCATTGTTGATTAAGTATAAGGAATCGATTACTTCTAGATTCTGAACCCTCACAGATTTCTACATGGAGAGTATTGGATAGAGGTTTTTAGCCTATCTTTTATTTACGTTAATGTTGTGCTGATGTAAACACAGGCATTTATATAGATAGGCCAAGACCCATATCCACAGCTTTCTAGAAGTTATTTCCTTCCATCAAGGAATATAACTATTCGTTTTCCAATGGGTAATATCTTTATTTTAATTACCTAGAGTTTAACACTAATAAAATGTTATTAAAATATATATATAATATTTAAAAATGTGTGGCGCGTAAGCCACCTTAAGTTTCCTATAAGGAGACGTGTCCTTTCATTCTCCCACTTGGCTTACGTGGCAGTTATTTAAAGTCGTCTAGGAAACCAAAACTGAATATGGCCACAATTAAAACTACTTAAACCATAACAATTAGAAGAAAATTTTAATACATGAATCATGGCGGTTATGTTATTATATTAACATTTCCTTCCATGTATTACATTGTACTAGTTTCTCTAAATAAATTTTCATATGTGATATATCTGTTTATGAATGACTTCCTATAAGTCATTCTGGGTTCATATGTCATAGATTAGGAGTAAATACTTTATGTGCACAAACAAAAATGTTATTCTTGACAATGAGCTCGTTAACCCCATGCTCTCTACATGTTTCAAAAACACTTTTATTGAGTGCACTTTTGTCATGGGATCTGCAATCATAAAGGATCTGCAATCAAAAACACTTGATGTCAATATGTTTGCTTTTGCTCCCACTTTTGTAATTCTTGGAAAAGAAAACCTCAGCCAAATTATTACAGTAAATTCTTAAAGGCTTAAATATCAAATCCACTACTAAAATCCTGTAATAAAACTCCTCAACCATTTCACCTGTGAAGTTGCTTCAAAGCATGTTATAAACTCTGCCTCCATAGTAGATGATGCAATGTTTGTCTGTTTGGTGCTCTTCCACGATATGACACCTCCTGCTAACATGAAGACATACCCTGAAGTGGACTTTATGATCTTGGCAACCCGCAAAGTCTGAGTCTGAATATCCAACCACTCCCAGACAATCAACATGCTTATAAGTAAGCATATGATTCTTGGTTTCTTGTAAATATCTCAAAACCTTTTTAGCAGCCCTCCAATGTTCTATTCTAGGATTGCTTTGGCATCTTCATAACATTCTAACAGCATACACAATATCAAGTTTTATACAAATATGTGCATGCATTAAACTACCACTAGCAAATGCAGATAAAATGTTTTCTACCTCTTTATTTTCTAAAGCATTTTTCGGACATTTATTTAAACTGAATTTATTATCCTTTAATATGGGTGCTGCATTGGGTATACATTCATTCATTTTGAAATTTTTCACCATATTTTCAATGTAGCCTATATGAGAAAGTCCTAAAATTCTTTTAGACTTGTCTTGATGAATCTCTATACGTAAAACATAGGAAGATTCACCTAAATTCTTCATTTTAAAGCTTTGGAATAGAAATTTTTTGGTGTCATGTAGTATAACCAAATTATTAGTTGCAAGCAAAATATCATCAACATATAGGACTAAGAAAAGAAACTTACTTCCACTAAATTTATGGTATATTCAGTTATCCATAGCGTTCTCTATAAAACCAAATGAAATAATACCATCATGAAATTTCAAATGCCATTGACGGGATGCTTGTTTTAGTCCATACATCAAAGTCCTACTTCATGAAATTTCTCCACTCATGGCATGTGAAAATGATATGGGGTCATCTTTAGGTCCTACATCAAAGTCGGACTCTAGTAGGTACATCTAGTAGGTACAAGTAATCATAAAAAATAGTAATATTCTAGAGAGCCTTCTTAATTCTACAATTTCATCCATATTATGTGGATGTTGGACTGTAGAGTCAAATTTAGTATATTCCTCATGAGGTGGTGGCAATTCTTAAATTGATTGATCTTTAAGGGTATCAGATTGATTTCTTTGAATGACAATAATTTAATTTTCATTCACGGATGTAATATCTGAATTTTGTGTTTCCTCTCACTTTATCCTTCGAGGAACATTACTCTCACTTATTCCAAAATCCTCAATAAATTTCACATTTTTGGCTTCTACAATTCTAGCTCTATGTGAGGGATAATAAAATCTGCAGCCTTTAGAATTTTCTGCATAGCCAATGAAATAACCACTGAATGCCCTTAGATCCAATTTATTTAGTCATGGATTATAGACCCTAACTTCAACTTGACAACCCCATATGCATGTCTTAAACTAGGTTTCCATCATTTCCATAATTCAAATAGTGTTTTTGAAACAACCTTAGATGGAACCCTACCCTATTTGATATACACAACAATTTTTAGGACCTCAATCCATAAATATAGAGGAAGATTACAATTACTAAGCATACTTCTTACCATATCCATAAGGGTACAACTTCAGCTTTCAGCAACACCATTCTGGTGAGATGAACCTAGCATTGTATGCTGAGTAATAATACCTTATTCCTTGAGAAAACTTGCAAATGAACCCGATCATTGCACTGACTCTCTGTATCTACCATAATATTCTTCACCCCTGTCAGATCTTACGATCTTTATTTTTTTTTCTAATTGTCTCTCTACTTCATTTTTATATATTCTAAAATCATCTAGTGCTTCAGATTTATAAAAACTGAGGCAAAGATACATAAACCATGAATAGTCATTAATAAATGAGATAAATATCTCTGACCATTCAAATAAGGGATACTAAATGGTCCACAGATGTTCGTGTGTATGATCTCAAGAATTTCCTCACTCCTCTTTGCACCTTTATTGGTTTTGTTGGTTTGCTTACCCTTTATGCAATCTACACAAGTACCAAAATCTGAGAAGTCTAAAGTCTTTAAGACTCCATCATTAACTAATCTTTTAATTTCCTCTATAGAGATATGTCTCAATCTCCTATGCCATAATATAGAGGAGGACTCATCAATAATATTACGTTTAATGCCAATATGATCATGCAGAGTTAATAGACTATTTTCAGAAAAAGAATCTAAATTTAATTTATATAAACCATTAATCAAGGTCCTAAAGTCTACAAATGTGAAGATTTTAAATATATAAACATTTGAATTCACAAAATTAAATTCAAATCCCAAAGGTACTAATTTAGATATAGAGACCAAGTTTCTAGAATATGAAGGTATATAAAATGTGTTTTCAAGGTCCAAAATATAACCATTATTTAAACAAGTCTAAAAATTCATACAGCCTCGATGTGCGAACGCATCCCATTCCTAAGTAGATGTCTTGTTCACTTTCCATCGATTTCCTTAGACTGAGAAACCCCTGCATGATATTGACAACATAAATTTAAGTACCCGAATCAATCCACCATGTATTATGATGCGAGTCTAGAAAATTGGACTCATAACACACAAGAGAATTGATATTACTTTCTTCTCAAGCCATGATTTAAATTTTATGCAATCTTTCTTGTTGTGCCACTTTTTCTTGCAGCAGAAGCATGTATCATTGTCTCTATAGCTTTTGAATGGTGCTTTTCCATCTTTCTTCCGCTTATTAATATTGGCGTTTTTGTCTTTCTTCCATTGTCCCTTCCTTCGAGTAACAAAATGAGCACTCTCAATATTTTCATGTTTCAATCTCTCTTCTTCTTGTACACATATGGTTAAAAGTTCATTAATTGACTATTTTTCCTTATGTGAGTTTTAAGAAATCTTAAATGGTCAATATTTTGTAGGAAGAGTGTTGAGTATAAAATGGACAAGAAATTACTTTGAGATCTCAATCTCTAAAGATTATAGTTGGGCTGCAATATCCCTCATTTCCATTATGTGCTCATGCACGCTTCTGGATTTGCCGTTAACTAATAATTTGTTCCTTAGGGTGTTAGCCAATGCCTTATGAGAACTAACAAATTGCTCTTCAATAGGCTTTATGTATTCTTTAATTTCATCACACTGTGGGATTGAATCTCTAATGCTCTTACTCACATGTGACTTGATGAGCATTAGACTTAACCAGTTAAATCGCTTCCACCTTTCATAAGTATTTTGATCTTCCAATGAACTTGATTTAGTAGGTTGGTTCGTCCACACAGAGTGCCAACTCTAAGTCCATGCACCCTAATGTTAAAAGAACCTTTTATTTACAATCCGAAAAATTATTCTCATTGAGAATTGGAATATTAGAAAATTCACTATTTAAAAAAAAAAGTTATAGTAGTTGCAATAACATAACCAAGAACATATATCAATGCTTTGAATCGAACAATAACTATAGTTTGAATCGAACGATGTCTAATTCAAAAAATAAATATAAATCTCCATGTGGGTAAATATTGCAATATGCATAAGACTTTCTTATGGGTATAGGAAATATATTTTTCCTAAATCCTTTTTCACTATCTTATTCCAATCAAAAGGTCATTTTTTAATAATAATTACCTCCCTGTAGGGTTAAGTAATTACTATAATGTTTTAATTGCAATATAAAATGCCATTATAAAATCATACAATCAAATGTATTAAAATAATATATTATGTCTTAAGATGTTGTGGCTATTCTCAATACAGAAGTATATTTATACTCTAAAATGGAATTTTCTTTAATTAATAAAATCACTACAACATACCCATCCATGATGATATTACATCAACAAGTAATCAAAGATCAAGATGATTCAAAATATATATATTCTTCTTACCAATTAGTCTTTGAACATAAATCTAATTGTGAGTCTTTGTGTTCTGTACAAAGTTTTTGAAGCAAACAAATTAATCTAGATAGTAGATAATTCTGATGGCCCAATGGTCAGACAAACTCATGATTTTTTTTTTTTTTAAGTAATAACTTATAAATAAGAGTCATCATTTCCTTTTAAATAAAAACCATTAAATGTTCAAATCTCCATCAAAAGGGCAAAAATTAGTTTTTATTGACCATTCCGAAAATCAAAACCATTGCACACGCATTGAAAGGCGCAATTTGAAAAGGCATCATTTCATGCCAATTAATTAAAGGATAATGATAGGTTTATTACTCTCTTACCATCATTTTACTATTTTATAGTGTATTTGAAATTCATATTTTATTATTATTTTCTTTTAAGTATTTTTTTTAAAATCCTTAATCACTAAGAAAAAATTTTAAAAATATACAATTTCACTAATAGTCATTTCATTAACTATTAAGTAAAAAAAAAAATTAAAAAATAATAAAAGAGTGGTAGAAAGTAATAAGCCTATAATTATCCTTAATTAAAATGGTTTAGGAGCAAAAAGCATTTCATGCCTAGAAGAAATCCAACGGCCCCATATGTTCCAAGCTCCTAGCCCGTCAAAAATTCAAATGTTATAATATTCTTTGCACGCGCATGAGGTGCAATTGGGCTTGACAACAAGCATAAAAATTCATCCCTAACCTATAGCCGAAAATGAAGAATTCTAGTTTCAGAACCGCTTCTAAGCGGTTGGTCCAATAAGAGTTGAATAATAGCCATGTACTTAGGTCTTGACATCTCAACAAATACAGTAAACTCACAGTAGACTTGTGCGCATGGGATAGAAATGAGTAAACACTTCAGCTCAGCATACGTGTTTGTGCTTCCTTCAGACTTCGTGACCGTGTGCTTCCAGAACGCCAAGCATACCTCCACCGCCAGCATCCACCACCACCAGTCCACCTCCACGTCCAGAGGCAACCGCCACCAGTGTCCTCCTTGGCCGATTCCGTGCAGCCCGATTTCTCCCAATTTCAACCCAAGAGTTCGTCGCCCACTGCGCAGTTCCACCAACCTACCCCTGACCATGAGACATCCATCCTTGACACTCGGCGTGGCTATGATCATCATTTTTAGCTTCAAACAACACCACCACTCACAACTTGCTTTTGATAGTGAGGATGTGAATTATTAAAAGTTAAAACTTAGGAAAGAGATTGAGATTTTTTTTTAGAAAGAGATTAAGATTTGAATCAAAGTCAGAGAAGAAGAAATTAATAATTAGATCAAAAGAAGTCTCATTGTTTAGGACAGATACTTGTCTTGTTTCCAAGAGAAGCATTTGCATTTCCATGGGAATTTCACAACCATATTTTCCAACTCGTGGTATCATCCACCATATGTTTTTTGCTAATAATTTTTTAATCAATTTACTTCGTCAATGACACCCATCCACCATACCCATAATGACGGAGGTGAGAGGGTGGTAGAGGCAAACCTGGTGCTAAATGGGAAGGGATACAAAGGAGAAGTGGGGAAATTGCGGGGGAGGAAAACCAAAGGGAGGGGAGTTGCGAAATGGGAAGGGATTTCGGGAAAATTGGAGGGGGGACGAGAAACATAGGGGAACAAGCGATTCTCATGTAGGCCATCACACAATTCATTCACTAGACAGCCTACGTGCCACCACCTTATTGGTGGGCTATTATCTCCAAATAATAAGCCCGACCGATCTGCAGGTTTTCTCTTCTAGTTTTCTTCACCATTTTTCTTTCTCTGGCAAAAGATTTAGTGACACATAACAAAATAAAAAATAAAAAAAAAACTTTAATTTATTTGTTTAAAAAATATATGGACACTCGAAATAACAAATCAAATGTTGAACGTAAACTCCGTTTAAAAGTTTGAATTGTAAACCCAAAATGTAAATCCACTCTTAACCGTTAACAAATTCATATAAGTCTCGATCTATAAAGTCGAAATAAAATAAATATTTAAGATTTAAACGCGTTTAAAAAAATTTTGAATCGCAAAGATGAACTCTAACAATAACTCATAAAACAAAATAAACGCAGATACTCGAACATGTATTTCAACAAACAATCCACATAACAATCGATATCCATACTAAACAACGTGGCACAAGAGTTGGCTTTGATACCACTATTGTAAGATTTGGGAGAGAGTTTAATAATTAAAGAATCGTTAGAACACTTATTTTCTAGTCATCGTTGATCAAGTATTTGAATGAATCGATTATTTTTGGATTGTGAACCCTCACAAATTTTTATATGGAGAGTGTTGGATAGAGATTTTCAACCTATTTATTTATGTTAATGTTGTGACTGATCGAGACACATGCATTTATATAGATAGGCCAAGACTCGGCATATCGTCTTGGCCTGTCTGCAACTTTCTAAGAGTTGTTTCTTTTTATCAAAGAATGTAGCCATTTGTTTTCCAATTAGTAGTATCTTTATTTTAATTATCCAAAATTTAATACTAATAAAAAATTATTACTATATATAATATTTAAAAATGTGTGACTCGTAAGCCATCTTAAGTCTCCTAAAAAGGAGACGTGTTCTTTCAGGAAGCCCATCCACTAGAGGATGAAATACTTTGAAGTATCTTTCGCTCGAAGATCTATATCGCATGCTTTATCAATTTTGAGCCTTAAGATAATTTTTAAGCAGGCTTTATTAGCCCTTGATGAATGAGGTAGAGTATGAAATGTGAATCAACCCAAAGATCAACTTGAAGAAGTTGACATGTGATATTTGTATAAGTTCAAAACATTGAAAAAAAAAAGAAAAAGAGAAAGAAAATAGGAAGTTCAAATGGTAGTAATGCAACATATAATTAGCAGCCACCGAAAAGTATGTATGGTAGATATCCACAACTAGCATCGTGATCTGGTCTTGTCAAACCTATCCCCATTTTCTGAGTCCTAAGAATTTTTTTTTTATGGAAGCATACTTCATTTCATTCAATAAATTGAAATTACAACTGTAACTTATCAATACAGAAAAATCCAAATTATAAGCCAACTAATGCATCTGCTCTGGGGCATTCTTGCACACATTATGACTGACATTGTCTTAACTTCTCAATAACTCTCTCTAAAAAGAGAAAGCGCTCTGTAAAACAAAGATGAAAACTCCCTTCCATCCTCCCAAGGAGGAGGAGTATGGGACACTGCTGCTACGGACACTAAGTCTAATAGCCTATTTCATCTTTATTAATAACTAAACAAGACAAAAACTACAAGACAAAACACAACTAAAACAACAGAACCACAAGCACTGGCATGAACCTAGACGGCACATCCACCTCAAGCATTGGCTTCACGAGCCCAGACAGCACGAGCACCCAGCTCTCGCACGGACCACACAGTCCGGCCGTATGACCTTCGACCATGACATCACCCGCCATGCTCAACTAGCTCTTGCCCTAGATTACGTCCAATCTAACAGCTCAAACACCTCACTCGGGTCAAAATGAAGAAAAAAACAAAAACACTAAAAAAACGGATTGACAAAGCCCTAAACACATGGGCTAAAGAAACACATGCCCAACCCAAACAAAAACCCCAGCCTTTTTGCAAATAGTGGGGTGATAGTAGGGTTTCATCTCTTTCAGCCACCGCCCCCCACCCTTTTTCTTGTTTGCCTTTTTATTTTCCTGTGTTTTCCTTCCTCCTTCACCTCCTTCACTCGTGCACCAGGAAGCAATGGTCTACGCTATCGCAGCCCACCACGAGCAGCGGAAGCCCCCATCGCTCACTGCTTCTCCCTCCATCTAACACTACCGTCCCTCTCGCATGAGCTTCGCCCAGAGGAGCATTGCCTAGCTTCCCTCTCGCCCAACTTCCCATCGTCAACCGTCTCGCCCGTTCCCCACCATCGGCCACCTCTGGGTTTCGAAAATCCCCTCCTGGCACAAGCACTGGCCACCTACAGCTTTCACCAGCCCGTGGCTCAGTGCGATCTTCACCTGTGCACCTCCCGTGGCTCGTCACCGGCTTGAGTTTCCACAACCACGAGGGAGAAGATGGAAATCAGAGATTAGTAGGAGAAAACATAGAGGAAAAAATTGTTTGGACTAGAACAATCGGTTCCTTCTTTATTAGACTTGAAAACTGCTACAAACAACCTAAAAATAAGCCGAGATAAAGGCAAGAAAGGGGGTGAGAGGGGGGTGGAGCCCACCCCCCTCAAGCTAGATTTAGAAAGAGGAAAAAAACTATAGAGTCCTAAGATTTTTGGAAGACTTTCAAATCATTCAAACTCACAATGAATGGGAAAAAAACCAGGGTGACACCCTAGAATTGAGTAGGATCGCACACAATGAAAAAAAAAAATACCATCTAAGAGTCCAACACCAATTCCGATGATATAGCATCAAGAAATTTTCCTATTGTTTGTTTAAGGACACAACTGTTATTAGATATTCTTAGACTATTTTATATTTATAAACTATTTATTACTATTCACAAATCATCTAAAATATTATTAGTATCCAAATAGAGCCTAAGGACTCATCTTTATCCTCTTAATTAAATTCTATAAATATGCTTAAAAAACGCTGAAGGATACATTTGCCACCTTATCGAGATCAAGAACATTTAGTAATTTTCGTTAAAAAGGGTCAAAATATGTACGGTTCTTAGAGAATAATATAGCATGTGAAGGTCTTCACCTACGTTGTGCTGTGATTCATTAATGTTTGGGGGTAAAATAAGTGCAGCTACTAAGCGCACCAAGTACCCATGAAGAATTGAAGTCCACATGCAAGGTTTGATGGAGCAAAGAGAAAAAGAGACAAGGAGTGGGGAAAGGACAAAGTATTGACAGGATCGCACGGATCACACTTAGCACCAAATCAGAAACACCATGATTTTAAGAATTAGTCATTGTACATTCTTTCCATACTTTATTTGTTACCATAGCAAGCATAGCCCCATGTATCTATATATTTACCAATTCTTTCATCATAAAAATAAGTTCCAGAAATAAAAAGTTCACATTTTAGAAAGTTTAACACGGTATCAGCCTAACCACGATCCTCTCTCTACCGCCTCCATGACATCTTCTTCAAACACTCACCACCCTTCTTCCTCCTTGTACCTCCTACATCCCTCTAATTCTCCTGGTCTTATCCTTGATTCTGGACTTCTTACAGGGGATAATTTTTCCAAATGGCAAAAAGCCATGACTCTTGCCCTTAACACCAAGAACAAATTAAGTTTTGTTGATGGCAATTTCCCACCCCCAGATCCCAACTCTGCCGACTACACCCAATGGAACCAAACAAAGGACATGGTCCTTACCTGGCTACTAAACTCCATTAGTCTCTCCATTGCCAATTCCCTTGAATTTCACACCAACCCTCGTGAAGTCTGGCTTGATCTTCAATCTCATTTTTGTCACGACAACAATGTCCATATCTACCATCTCAAACGCGAATTGTCATCCTTGCACCAAAACATTCATTCTATTCACGAGTATTACAACCAGATTAAACAAATTTGGGATGAACTTAGCCATTTACAACAAAGTAATGATCTCAAAGAATTGCAACAACAACCAAAGGATGAACGTGTTTACCAATTTCTGCTTGGCCTCAATGACTCATCCTCCCAACTCAAAACACAGATTCTTACAATGGAACCCCCTTCCCCCTATCACAAAAATTTTTTCTATTATTTTTCAGGAAGAGCAGCAGCGTCTCCTCCACCTTCAGCCACCATCATCGGATTCGCTAGCCTTCGTCGCCCACGGCCACCATCCCGTGAAGCCCACCCTCCACTGCTCGGAATGTGGCAAATCATGCCACCTGCATGACCGTTGCTGGCATCTCATCGGCTACCCACCAAGCCGAGAACCACAATCCAAGCCATGACCTTCTCTCCTCGGCAAACCTCAGTCTAGTTTTTCGCCCGCCGTGAACAACACCTACATCCCCTTTGCCTTGTCGTTGGTGCCTAGTTTGTTGTCGGATCTCTACCAAAAGCTGCTTGACTTGCTCACTCCGACCACCTCCTCAGCCAACTTCATCGATAACATTTCGTCCTCCCCACTTTTCAACAGCCACCGTGACTGGTTCGTGGACAGTGGTGCCAGCGACCACATCTGCCATGACCAAACCCTCTTCAGCTCCATTTCTATTTCTCCTCCTGAGAGGCACGTTAGGTTACCCACAGGCCACACTCTTCGCATAGAAGGTGTCAACACGTGTTACGGCCCCAAACCTAATTTTGCAAAATATCTTTTATGTCCTTCACTTTACTTTTAATCTCCTATTAGTCCCTCAGCTTACTATTAATCATTCTTGCATTGTTTCTTTTTCCTCTACCAATTATTTTTTTCAGGACCCACACTCGACGAGGCTGATTGGAGCCTGTGAGCTTTGTAATGGGCTTTATGTGTATTGGCCCAAACTCGTTATGGCCCTCTCTGCGTAAACTACTGCAAATAAAACCTTATGGCACCAACGCCTAGGTCATCCTTCTCGCTTAATCATTCCTAGTCTTTTAGATAATCCCTGTGTTATTTCTGATTGTGATGTTTGTCCTCGTTCTAAGCACACAAGACTACATTTTTCTTCTCATACTAATAAAAGTACATCTACTTTTAATCGCATTTTCTGTGATATATGGGGTGGTAATCATACTTCTTCACTATGTGGTGCTCATTACTTTCTTACAATAGTTGTTATTTTTCACGCACTACTTGGATCTATCTTATGTGTTATAAATCTGAAACTTATACCCATCTCATGCATTTCTTTGCGCTTATCCAAAATTAGTTCAACACCATGATTAAAATAATTAGAACTAATAATCAACAAGAATTTCTTTCCCACAAATTTCAAACCTATCTCCATGATCACGACATCATTCATGAACGTACTTGTGTTGAAACTCTGCAACAAAATAGTGTTGTGGAACAGAAACACCGGCACCTCCTGAATGTCGCTCGCAGTCTCCATTTTCAAGCTCACTTACCTTTGACTTTTTGGGTGGAATGTATCCTCACCGCAGCCTATCTCATCAACCGTACACCAAGCCATATTCTCCAAAATAAATCTCCTTTTGAACTTCTCTTTAACACTTCCCTCACCTATGATCACCTTTGCGTATTCTGTTGCCTTTGTTATGCTCAAACTTTCCATTCTTCTTGTGATCAATTTTCCTCTCGTGCCTCTAAATGTGTCTTTCTCGGCTATCTTAGCACTCATAGAACCTCCAAACTTTATAATCTCGACACTCAAACCATCTTCTATTTTCGTGATGTCACTTTTCATGAACAACAGTTTCCCTTTCAGGAAATTCCTGATCTTACACACACCTCCCTCCTTGTCCTCCCTCCCCCTGTCCTTGAGCCTATATTGCCATCCCCTTCTCCCACTTCTTCCATTAGCAACCACGATCCACCCCTCCTCCTACTTCTCTTCGCCCTCACTGCACAACTACCCAACCAACATATATTCAAGATTATGTTTGTCTGACCCTACACACGGAGCCCACAATATCCTCACCCGTTGCACATCCCTCAGGTACTGCTAATCTTTTATCTGCTTTTCTTTCATACTCTCATTTCTCACCTTCTCACCTTAATTTTTTTAACTGCCCTCACTACTTATGTTGAACTTTCCTACTATTCTACTGCTCTTCACCATTTCCATTGGCATGAAGCTATGTCTGCTGGACTCCATGCTCTTGAATACAATTCAACTTGGACGCTTGAGCCACTACCTCCTGTTTAGAAACCCATTGGTTGCAAATGAGTATTTAAAACTAAGCTTAAAGCGAATGGCTCCGTTGAAAGATACGAAGCTCGATTAGTAGCCAGAGGCTACACTCAAATCGAAGGCCTAGACTATCATGAGACTTTTGCCCCTATAGCCAAAATGACCACTGTTCCGTGTTTGTTGGTTGTCGCTGCTACACAACAATGGATCATCCATCAACTTGACGTCAACAATGTTTTAATACAAGGTGATCTTGATGAGGAAATATACATGACGCCTCCTTCTGGTTAATGTTCCGAGGAGGAGACTCGTGTTTATCGTCCCCATAAATCCCTCTACGGTCTCAAACAAACATTTCGTAACTAATTTTTTAAACGAACAAATGTGCTTTTTACTGCAGGTTTTTCTCAATCTCAAGCAGATCATTCTTTATTCATGTTGGTCAGTTCCACCAATATCACTATTGTTCTCGTCTATGTTGATGATATTTTGGTTGTTGGCAATTATCTCTCACAAATTGAGTTTTTCAAAGGCGTTCTCTCTACACACTTCAAAACTAACGATCTCGGTCTTCGCAAATATTTTCTTGGTCTCAAAGTTGCTCGTTCTCAGCCAGGCATCTTCCTCAATCAACAAAAATATGCTCTTGATATTTTATTTGACAGTGGGCAACTTTGTGCCTGGATCGCCCATTTTCCCATGGAACAAACTTTGAAACTCACCAATCATGATGGCACTCTTCTTCCCAATCCTTGTACCTATCGACGGCTTGTTGGACGTCTCATCTACCTGACTATCACACGCCCAGATATTATGTTAGTAGTGAACATTCTTAGTCAATTTATGCATGCTCCTCGTGTTCCTCACATGCAAGATGTCACTCATGTTCTTCGTTACATCAAAGGCAGTCCGGGACAAGGTATTTTTTTCTCTTGCTCCAGTGGTTTACATGTTACTGCTTACACCAATTCGGATTGGGCCAGCTGTCCCACCACTTGTCGCTTCACCATAGGATACTTCATTCAGTTAGGCATGAAACCCATTTCCTGGCGCACAAAAAAATAGACAACAGTAGCAAGTTCTTCTACTGAAGTAGAATACCGAGCCATGGTTGTTACCACTTGCAAACTCACTTGGTTGAAACAGCTCCTCATTGATCTTGGTGTTCCTCATTCTGAACCCATCAGCTTAAATTATGACAATCAAGCTACCCTCCGCATCGCTCACAATCCTGTGTTTCATGAACGTACCAAACATATTGAGATGTCTTTATCAAAGCATTAGGATGGGAAATCTTTCATCATTTTTTACGCAATTTGGGTATCACAAATCTCCATGCGCCAACTTGAGGAGGAGTATTGACAGGATCACACGAATCACACTTAGCACCAAATCAACAACACCATGATTTTAGGAATTAGTCATTGTACATTCTTTCCATACTTTATTTGTTACCATAGCAAGCATAGCCTCATGTATCTATATATTTACCAATTCTTTCATTATAAAAATAAGTTCCAGAAATAAAAAGTTCACGTTTTAGAAAGTTTAACACAAATGAGGTTTTGGCTTGGGGAAAAGAAGAGGAGCAAGTAGAACATCATCTTCAACCTAAGATCCTCCATTTCAAGCCACTTTAAAGTTTAGAGAGAATGAAAACTTGTATTCAACCTTATTTATAGTGGATTTGGCATTCAAGACCCGTGAATGTAGGTCTTAACGTCAGAGGTGGAACTAAGGTAGCCCGTAAGGGCCATGGCCCCCTTGATGTTTTTAATTTAAATAAAATTATTGCATATACATATATATATATATATAAATTTTACCAATCAAAATTAAAAACCATCTAATATAATTGATAAATTGATACAAAAAAAAAAAAAAAAATCAACTCAACTGACCTAGAGTATTTATTTTAATAGACTATGTAAAAAAAATAAATCCAGTATATAGTATATAGTATTCTTCTTTATTTAAAACTCTGAAATGAATTTTGGTTCTATTGAGTCATTCAGTTATTATTGCTACTTAATATGATTGAATTTAGACTCTGTAGATGTGAGTTGGTTTTGAATTTGTGTTAATCATGACTTTAGACTTGATTGGGTTATATATATGTATATATATGTTTGTGTTTGATACCACATATGACGTGTAAAGGTATGTGGTGTATGTGATTCCACATTAATGAGAAGTTCTTATTTTTTATAAGGTTCCAATGTGGCTCCAATTTAATCACTGACTAGTCTTTTTGGAGTATAGATCATGTGGTTTGAAATTTCCATTGGGGGTGTTACAATTGGTCTCAGAGCCTACTCTAACCATAAATGTGAGATTTGAGCTGTGCCACTTACGACCGAACGAGTCCGACAAGATCATTGAAAATTTAAGGGGGAAGATTGTGATACCCCATATTATGTGTAAGGGTAGGTGGTGTATGAGATCACACATTACTTGAAAATGAGAAGTTATTGCTCTTTATAAGGTTCCAATGAGGCTCAAACTGTATCATTGATTAGTTCTTTTAGGAATATAAGTCATATGGTTTGGGTCTTCCATTGGGGCATTGCAAATAATAAATGTAACACCCAGGCCCATGAGAAAGCCTAGCCCTGAGAAAGAATGACATCATATTGCTATTGTCTTATTCTCTCCTTTTTCTCCCCCTTTCCTCGACAATTTCTCCCTCCCCTTTCGATTTTCTTCTCTCCCTTCCTAACCAACGCCATATGAGTTTTCATCCATCTCTCTCTCTCTCTCTCTCTCTCTCTCTCTCTCTCTCTCTCTCTCTCGCATTGATTAGGGCTAGTACCTCTAGCCGCCACCATTGTTTCGAGGGTTTTGGTTGCCGACAAGACCTAGCACCATTTTCAATGCCACCGTTGGTTGCCTTCATCGCAGGTAAGCTTTTGTGCACTCCTCTCACCCCCTTTGTTCCCTTCTCTCTGTCTTTCCATACCCTCACAGGTTCTCACCTTCTCTCTCTTGTTCTCTATTCAGTTGATGACAGTATCATAGCACATCTCTCTTTCACCATTTTTTATGATTTTCGATGACGGTAAGCCTCATTGTCCTTGTCCATCTCTCTCTATCTCCTTCGATTCTCTATTTTTCAATTTGTCATAATTTCCATATATTGTTCCGTAGTGAATTTCATGGCTTTTCGCTCCCTCCCCTTTGTTCGGTTTCAACCATCGTGTTCCGCCGTGCGTGACCAAGTTAGTAAGCTCATGGTTGTTCTCTCTTTGACCGTATCTCCCAGTATTTATTTCCCTCTTTGATTCATTCTCTTTGTTGTGTGTATTTTCCCATAGCAAGACCCTTAAGTTTTTCCTCCCACATAAGCATTCTCTCTCTAAATTTTAATCCACGATTGACTTAGGCCACCGAAGTCAACGCATGCCACTCACCGCTATGGTATATCCTCTCCCGCGTCGTCTGACTTCTTTATGGCCCCTGTTGTGTAATACCCCACCATACGAATTGGGTTTGACATTTTCTTTAGGCAGCTTCCTTCATTCTTGAGTTCGACAGGTCACCGAAAATGTGAATTGGGTGAGTTACAGCCTCGTAATCGCACTGCTTTGTCTGACTTGTTTGTTGGTGTCAACTACAAGGTTTTATAGTCTATGTTTATGCATGAGGTTGTAGAAATTATGAATGCATGGTTGAGTTGGTGTGTGGAGCTTCTCTTGAATGTATGTTGACATGTGGCTACAGGGTTGATGTGTGACAATGTAGGTTGAGTTGTGTGGTTGTTTGGGTTGATGTGTGGTTGTCGGGTTGATGTGTGGTTGTGTGGGTCGAGTTGTGTGGCTGTTTGGATTGATTTGTGGCTATTCGAGAATTTACGTATTGTTGTTGGTTCGTTGGACATGTCAATTTTACGTGTCAGGCAAATGTAGATTGGTTATTGGTTTGATAAAGTGAGGGGTAAATGTTGTGAAGAACCCATGTCGCCCTTAGGAATGGGCATTCCTTCCCCCCCTAAATTTTTTGAAATTTCAAAATGCCCCCAAAATTTTATTTATAATTCTATAAATATAGAGAATGCCCCCTCCAAAAAGAAATTTATAACCCCCATATGCTCTCTAAAATTCTCTAAAATTTCAATATACCTATAAATGTCAGTCTCCATTTTTTTTTCTATAGTCTCAACATTTGTATAATTTCTATATATTATCTATTTTTAATGATGTGGCCTCACTAAAATTAATTTAAACAAAGTTTAGGAAATATAATAAATTTATTAATATAAAAAATTAATAATTTTTTTTTTTTTAGATTTGATAAAGTTATAAAGAGCAGCAAGATAAAAATATTACCTCAAAACAAAAAATTATTTTCACCTAAAAGAGTAAGCCACTATTTTAATTTTTGAATTTGAAACTGGTAATGTATTAGCCGTCCCGATCCAATCTTTGGCCCCTCTTGATAAAGGTCCCGTTTGGATAGTAAGATGAGATGAGATGATTTTAGATAAGAGAAATGATAGTTAAAAGTTAAATAAAATATTGTTAAAATATTATTTTTTAATATTATTATTGTTTTGAGATTTGAAAATTTTGAATTGTTTATTATATTTTGTGTGAAATTTTGAGAAAGCTATAATAATGAAATGAGATGAGATGAGATGAAACCTTTTTATATCCAAACGGGACCTTTGAATTATGGTTTTGTCCCTTTTTAGTGTCGAACCACGTAAATTATTATAATGAATATTTCAAGCACTATCCCACCAATCACCACAATAAAAAGGGGAGAAAGTCATCAAGTCATACCGATGATCGAAAAGTAAATGAACAATTACTATAATCATCTGTACTTTCTTAATTTTTTGAACTATTGACTTTAAAAAAGTTAATATAAAATCATTCAGAAAATATTGACTTAAGAAAACTTATGATGTTAATTACTGAGTGGTTGCAACCCTCCCAAAAATCAAATACAGGAAAAAGAGCAATGCAAGGGCAGGAAGGGAACCATTGAAAACCAATCGTCTGTGACAACATTATTTAATTGAAGTAGAAAAATTCTTCTCGCACCCAGGGTTGGGAAACCCCCCCTCATACACGTCCATCCACGTGAAAAATGAAACAGGATGGCTTGTTCAAACCCACGAAAAGTCATCAAACCACCTCGCTTTGCTTAGTGAAGACTGCTTGACTGAATCACGGGTGGCTTTGGAAAAGTAAGAAAATCTAAACCCAGATGAAGTTTCAGGAAAAGATGAAGAAGAAGAAGAAGAAGAGGAAGCTATGATGTTTATATCTTAATTTTGAGCAATCTTTGCTAACGGTGCATGTATGAGCCTTTGCAGAAGACCAAATGAATTTGCATGTGAGAAGAATGAATCACAGTTCTTCAAGCATACAAGTATATCACTCCATGACCAGTACAAAATTTACTCTAGAAAGTTCTCTGTTTGTTGGAAGAGATTCTTGGTTGAAATCTTCTCGGCCATGCCAAGAAAGACTACACAACAATGGAGAAGAGACACATTTTAAACTGTGATTGAGATTCCACCATTGTTATAACAAAATCTAGAAACCAGCTCACATCCCTGTGCACCTCTAGGGAAGTCATCGATTTCAATACCCGATTTTTTTTTTATCTCAACTCTTCTCTTCTCTTGTTTGATAATTTTCTATAATTTTCTTGAGTATTTGGAGATAATCTTCTGTAGAAGTGAATCATCCACTTAACATGTTGACGATGAGGTTCGACGACGCTAGCAATTTTCCTTCTGGGATTGGTTTGATTTGCTTCAGAGACCGGTTATGGGCCAACTCTCTCTCTCTCTCCCTCTCATGTCAATCCCACTCCAATTCAATTATCAGGATATAAAATAATATTTATAATTTTAGAATGTGTAAGTCTTATATATTTTTTTAAAAAAATAATAAATAAATTTAACAATTTAACAATTTTTTTTATATAAATTTTAATTTTTTTTAATTTTCAATTTAAAAAAAAAAAAAAACATTAAAAACTAATACACCCAAAAATATATTTAACATTAATCTCATCGTAAATATCTAAACGCGCGCTTTCCAACCTGTGATATAAGCACGTCAAAAAGTTTATATACAGTTAGTTTTGTATATTTTTTGTAATTAGTTTCATAATTTTTTTAATATAAAATAATTATTTTAACCAATTATATCAGTAAAATACATAAAATATATATATATATATATAAATAATTATATATAGCATAACTTCGTATATCTCAACGGTCCACTGTAGTACGGGGGAGTGGGGATTTGAAAGACCAGAGAAATATGCTCTTCCATGTGGTGAGATATCATTGGATAGCCCTGTTCTTTAATTAATTATAGATAATATCATCATAATTATCTTAACTAAAAAAAAAAACTTTACAGCCAATGAAATTCCGTTTGTTTGTGGTTAATCATACAATTAACCAACAAAATTCATAATCACTTCCTTTTCTTTGTTAACACATTGATAGCTTAAATTGATTAAAGGCGTCAGAGACCCACTACCAGTCTAATCTAATATTCTTATTATTTACCTTTGCTACGAGGAAGGAGATTTCATCGAACTTACACCACTTATTAAAATAATCATTTTTTTTTTTTAATTTCCTGAGAATTTTTAAATGGAAGTAAATTTTAAAATATATCACCATACTCGATCGGTACCATAACTTCCCAGCATCGATTTTATTTTATTTTTGAATAAAATTTACTCATTTTTTAAGTTTCTCAATGTCTTCTTCTCTATTTTTTTTTTCTGTTTCTTTTCAAAGATATTTATATTAAATTTTTGTAAAAGGTACATTAGGAGACGTTTGGATTCGAAGATGACTTGAGATGAGTTGAGATGGATTGTAAATAATAGTGAGATGAGTTGTGAATAGTAATAAAATTTGTGAGTTAAAGTTGCTGAATAATAATAAATAGTAGTGAGATGAGTTGAGATGAACTGAGATGAGTTTCGAATCCAAACGTCTCCTTAAGATTTGTTTGATAGTATATAGAGGTGATTGTAAAGATTGATTGTAATTGCAAATTAGACAATAATTTGAAGGGATTTTGTAAATTTAACCCTTATTTAAAAAAAAAAACATTTCTTTTATAAAGAGAATTGAGGTATAAAATTTCAGACTCTCGAACATCTCCTATAAAAAAAATGAAAAAATATATTCTCAAATCGAGGTATAAAAATAAACATCTAGTAAAGTATTTATATGATATAATTTAATTTAGAATATATATTTTAAAATTTGAATCTTATAAATCAGATCTTGTTATTTAAATAATATGAATTGTATACTCTACACATAAACTTGAGACTATAATAATTCATAAAAATTGAGATAAAAGTTATGGTAGTGTTAGCCATCCTCCAAATGAATAAGCATTTAAAGATACATAATGTAAAACCATATCTGCCACCGGACAACCAATCTTTCCATAATTCGGGCATGGAATAGGTGGATGAAAGCATGGCATGATGTTTACTAATTAGAAAAATTATTTCATCTACGTAAAAAATTTTATAAACCGGCGCTGGATTATAAAATAGATTTAATTTATTCATTTAAATTAAAATATAAAATTTAATTAAGTAATATTACGTATAGTCATAGAGTGTGTAAATATTATATAATTAATTTTAAAAAAAATAAAATTTATTATTAAAAAAATAATTATTTTTATATAAATTTTATATTTATTTAATTTATTTAAAATAATTACATGATACTTACAAATCGTCATGTATCAATCATTTCTCAATTTATTTACACACCTAACCTAGTAATAACAAAAAATCTACTCAACCTCCTACTATTCATACAACTTCCACACTCCATATTATTTTTAATTTTTATTATTATTTTTCTTTTATTAAATATTTATTATATAAATAATGAATAAATAATTTAAAATAATTTAAAAAGAATAAACTCAAAAAAAAAAATTTTAAAAATATTAAAAATTTAAAAAATTTAAAAAAGTGTGGAGTGTGGAGTGTGGTGGAGGTTGTGTAGCAAAGCTCAAAAACCAAAGTTACCAACCAAACACATTAAAAACTGAAGGCGTTGTTTGTTTTCAGAAAGCATCACCTTTCGTTTTATTTTATATTATTTAATTATTATAATTTTTTTAATTTTTAATATAAAATAAAATAATTAATTTAATTTTTTTAAATTTTAAAATAAAAATAATATTAAAAAATATATTTTAATAATATTTTATTTAATTTTTTAATTTTAATCTTATTTTATTTTATTTCATCTTTAAAAGCAAACGAATGCTGAAACTTACAATTTGGCTGTACAGATGCCAGTGACAACTGGACGGCTGAGTGAACCAGCTGTATTTGTCCACGTGGGGAAATTAATAATGGTTAGATGTGATCCCAACTCATCCCGGGGGCAGACTCCATACACATATGTTCGTGTCCTGCTTTTACTTGCTCAGTGCCACTTCTACAAATTTACCTGCTCAACTGGGCAATGCTAAACCTAACTTTGAAAAGTTATTTTAATCATCAATTTATCTAAATTTTTGATTTAAAAAAATAAATAAATAAATAACAATTTAAAGATAGGTTGATACGTCGGCATAGGATCATCATTAGTGATAAAGACTTATGTAGCACATTATAATTCATTGAAACTTTTAATCGTATTTTTATATTCTATTTATCAAATTATACAAAAACCGTTTCAAATATCTTTTCCTTGTAAAAATGGATGACAGTCAAATTTTTTATTTTAGATCTCACTTTTTTTATTTTTCTTATGTTGTATTTATTTGTTTTGAAATAATTATTAGAAACTCACGCCCTATTAAATTTAATATCTTATAACTATTTAATTTATCTATGAAATATTTTGTTAAAAAATAGTTCAGATTTTCTATATTTATTTTTAAAATGGATAAAGTTAAAATTCACGTAAAAAAGTTATTTTTATAAGGATCTTATTTTCTTAAAAAAAAATAATGTGCACAACTTATACCGTCTAATTACTCTTTTTTTTTTTTTAAATCTATTGAGTTATCTGATATTTAATCCCACGTGGCATGAGGTCAAGGATGACGCGGCAATGGAAGAGGAGAAGATAGCGAGGGATAGTCAAATTGAAGAGAATCACTTTTACATATTTTTTTTTATATTTTATTAATATTAATATGATTGATCAAATTAATTATTTAATATTAAAAAAAGAGAAATTATATGTACAATTTTGAATTGGAATTACTAGTGTAGTCTTATTGATAAACGGTGATAAAATGAAAAAATATTATTTAAAAAAATATATTATTATAATTTTAATTTTTTAAAAATATAATTAAATGAATTTGCATAAACAATCTTTTTTAAAGATTATATATAAATTAACTAAAAAAATGACGTCATCAATCAGCCGTAAAAAATATACAAAATTACTGCACATCAAAATATCAAATTTTTGCATATAGAATTTGGCTATAAAAAAGCCATTGTTTTGTTATATTCTCTAGAGCATTTCAGTGCAGAAGCTTCACCGTGCTCACTCCCTCTTAACTCTATCACACGCGCAGTTGCAATGGGTGTTCCAGTGTCTGTGTTCTTTGGTTTCTTTGTGGGTCTTGTATTGGTGGTGGGATTGGTTAGCTCGGCAAAGTTTGAGGAGCTTTTTCAGCCAAGCTGGGCTCTGGACCATTTCATTCATGAAGGAGAGCTTCTTAAGCTCAAACTTGACAACCATTCCGGTACTGATCATTTTCCTGCTTAAAAGAATCAAGCTTTTCATCTTTTTGTTGAGATGGGTCTGTTCGGTTTCTGTTTTCCTCCCTTTTAGTCGTTTCCAATGGTTGCTAGTTGTTATTGTACATGTTTCCTGTTCTTGTTTTCTTCTGTTCCGTTGTTTGTACATCGAAAGACTAATCAAGTCATGGGTGGGAAATTCCAGGCGCGGGGTTTTCATCGAAGAGCAAGTATATGTTTGGGAAAGTGAGCATTCAGATTAAGCTTGTGGAGGGTGACTCTGCAGGAACAGTCACGGCTTTCTATGTAAGTGTTATATTTCCCTTCTTGATGAGTCTGTTTTACACTTCTTTCCACGTTGCTTTTGCTCTTGCACGTTCCACCATATGTTCATATCTATCAATTCGCCAAATGCTCAACTCCTGGGACTGTAACACCTGTGACCCCATTCAAGCAGTTGACAGCACAACTCACTCGATGCATTGAACGTTTTTGCCCATATGCAGACAATATAGGCTTTGATCTTTTCTGAAGTGAACTCATGACAATATAGGTTACTGGTATCTTCTACCTACTCAGTTAAAATTGCTATTGGACTGTCTCTATTCGTTGAGAATCACAAAACATTTTACTGTTTGATCATTTTAATTGTCTTTATCTGGTACAATTATTTGTACTATATCTGTATGGCTCCGGCGTCGGTATTCAATTATCTTTTTTCTCTGTTGTTTTTGCTGATAGTGAGGATATTTTTGCGGGGTCCATCTTATCATTTTCCTCATGTTCCCATATCTTTTGGCACAGATGTCATCGGACGGTCCAAATCATAATGAGTTTGATTTCGAGTTTCTGGGAAACACCACTGGTGAACCCTACTCGGTCCAGACCAATGTGTATGTGAACGGTGTGGGTAACCGAGAGCAGAGGCTGAACCTGTGGTTCGATCCTACGAAGGAGTTCCACTCCTACTCCCTCTTTTGGAACCAGCGCCAAGTTGTGTAAGAACTCCTTCAATCCCTCTCACACCATGTCTATGATTACACAACATATGCTACATCTAGTCATGTTTGTTCTATAGATATATGCAAGTATATGTAAATATTAGCTTGAAGTATTATTGGCGTTTGCACGTTTGTTTTATGATTTCAAGTGGGCTGAAGGTCGCTAGACACACTGTTTTCGTGGGTCTGAAAAGCTTCTGCATAAAGCAACATATGCTTTGTGTTAGAGCTGAGTGAGCTAAATTTGCGTTGCCCCAAGATAACAAGAAAAAAACAAATAAACAAACCCACAGAAAAGTGGGTAGAATCTTGATTCTTCCGCCCCTCCCATCGCCTCCAAGGTCCACGTACTAGATGTGCAGAGATACAGACAGATGCCCATTATGTTCTGCTTTTGGCATGTAGCCAATTTCGTACACATCATGTTTGCATGTCAAACGTAGCAATAATTCCCAATGTTTGTTTTTTTATTGTTCTGAGTTTAACCATTGTTTATGAATGAAAATGACAAAAAATTTAATTTAGTTGACATTTGAGTCTATATTCATAGCGAATATAGCACTAAATCGTCTTCTACTTGTTGGTTTTGTTTAGGTTTCTGGTTGATGAGACCCCAATAAGATTGCATACCAACATGGAAAACAAAGGTATACCATTTCCCAAGGACCAAGCCATGGGTGTCTACAGCTCAATTTGGAATGCGGATGACTGGGCCACACAGGGTGGCCGGATCAAGACGGACTGGACCCATGCACCCTTCATAGCCACCTACAAGGGCTTCGAAATTGATGGTTGTGAGTGCCCGGTGTCGGTGGCGGCTGCTGATAATGCCAAGAAGTGTATCAGCAGTGCGGAGAGGAGGTATTGGTGGGACGAGCCCACATTGTCGGAGCTAAATGTGCACCAAAGCCACCAGTTGATGTGGGTTAGGGCCAACCACATGGTCTATGACTATTGCACTGACACGGCTAGGTTCCCTGTCCTGCCTCCGGAATGCATGCACCACCGCCACTAGTGGTGGCCTGCGGATCGAGGAGAGGAGTTGGGAACTTTGTAAAAAAGAACAAAAACTAAAGTGTGGGGAGGTTGGGAGATCAGATCAAAGTCATAAACTTGTCATGGGAGTGGGACCATTGTAAAAAAGGATAGGGCAGGTTGGGGGAACCAAATCAAAAAGTCATAGAACATGTGCTACTTGTTTGTTTCAATATTCGTTGCTTAGGTTTGTTAATTAAAAAAAAAACAATATTGTATGTTATATTATAACGATATTATTTCGTTCAAAAGTTGAAATTAAATTGTTCGGTGTTTAAGGTTGCGATTAGATCATCGTGATATTTTATGAATAATAGTGAAAAAATAATAAAAAATTAATAATTGAATATTGAATATTAATAAATAATAGTAAAAAATGTTAATAAAATAATGAATAATAGTGAAATATTTTGATAATATTTTACTACCTAAATTGTACTAAGTTTTGTTCTTTATGGTGATTCATGTTGCGTTTGGGTATGGAGCTGAGTTCAACTTTTTATGGATAGTAATGAGTTGAGTAGTGAAGAAAGTTATGTAGGATAGGGCTCATCTAAACTGAATTTAAAATATGTTTGGATGTTAAAATGAGTTTAGTACTTTTTATGATAAGTTGAAAAAGATTGTGAATCTCACGTATAAGGAGATTTTGAGTTGAGATGCGTTTAATAATTTGAGAATTAGATATTTAAATATTAAATTCAATTTAAAATTAGATTAAATTCAGCTGAATTTAGTTGAATCTTACAACCAAATGCAGCCGCAGATTTGGTTAAAACTACTCAAAGCATCGATGGTTTTAAAGACGACACAGCTGTTTATTTTTGAGGAGAGTGGATAAAGTGTTTCTTCGTGGGGGGAAAATCCAACCAATTATTGGCAAGATTTGTTTGTAGCATAAGTATGTCCGCCATTTAGAAATAAGCCATTTTGATGCAATTTTCAGCAAATCCTGCAACTTACTCAAACGATCTGCAAACAAAAGGTAGGGCTGAGCACCTATTGAGTCAAAGTGTATCTATCTAGAAAATTTGACTCCGATTTTGATTCATTGGATCGGATTTAGATTTGAACTTTTTTTTTTCATACTTGATATATAATAGATCCTTGTTTTGGGCTTCGAAGTTTCAAATTTATTAACCATTACCAAAAAAAAAAAAAAAAGAGAGAGAGATTATAGATATGAGAAAATAAAAAATAAAACTTAAAAGATATCATATGCTATACAAACCAAAAAAGTAAAAATTTAAATTTAAAGAAATTAAAAAATATAAAGTAGACCTTAGGCCATTCTTGATACTTTTCATATTAGAGTCTCAAATTTCCAAATCAATTAAAAATAATAAATCTATTATTCAACCATCGGGCCAAGGCCCAAGCTAGCATCCAAGGCTCCAGATAACAACTAACAAGCAAGAGCAAACTGATGTGACACAATGTTACATCAATTAAGTTTTTTTGTTTCCTTTCACTTCCCCTAACCCACATCCCCATACCCCTTCCCTTCTTCTCCTTTTCCAAAGCCCAGAGGGAGAGAGAGTACCTATCGTTGACGAGCAATGACGTCGATGAGAGGCGATGGAGATGGTTGGACTCCAGCAAAGTTGGGTTGGGTTGGATAGATGGGGGGTCTTGAGGGTTTGGGAAAGAGAGCAAGGAGGGGGGGAGGGGGGGAGGCTGTCGGTGTTTCCCCCGAGGAGGAGACACCCAAAAACTCTCCGGTAAAGGTTTCTACTCCTTTGTTGCTAGGTCTCGATGACCTCATTGAGCTCATGGGGCAAGCCCTTGAGGACTTGGCAACGCCTTTTGATTTTGATTTGCCTGCCTTTTGATTTTGACTTGCCCGCCAAGGGAACTAAATCGTTGAGTATTCTGCCCTTCGAATTTCCATCTCTATTCTCACCAACATCAATGCCTAGTGTTGGCAACCTTTCAGCGGATATGTATAGCAAATTTTCAATGGGATTGGAAGGGGCTAGGGTGCCTGCAGTTGTTTTAAATGGCGATGCCCAGACCCATGCTGAAGATGATTGGGGGGAGCAAGGGTCTACGCCGAGGTCGCTTCCTATGACTACTTCTGGGGGTGAGACCCTGGTTACAGACCCAAAGCGGGTCTCGATCCCTTCTCCCTATCCCTCCTCCTTTGGCGGCAAGGAGGAGCTCCCCACTCCTCCGGAGGGTGATGGAGCTCCCTTAGAAGATGGCAGGCCTAACCCCAGAGACAGGGGCAACGAGAGTTTGGATTGTGCCAACCTTGAAGGGTAGGCTAAAAGTTCAAGGGGGCGTGTTGAAGATTTGTGGGCGTCAATGACTAGGTTGGGGAATTTGAACGTTCCCTCAGCTATCCCTACACCCCTCGCACCGGAGGGGGTTGTTATGGTTGAAGTACCAGGTGGGGTTGAGGAGGCTGATCCCTGGTGTGCTTCTTCTCCCTCGGAGTCGGTCGTGGATATGTTTAAGCGCTTACCGGCCATGCTTTCTCCGATATTGTTTTTTCTTTTGCTTAACATACTTACTTACTTTTGCATTGGGGCATCTTCTTAATCATTTGCTTTTGTAGGGTGTTGATGAGTTGGTGGCATGGATCATCGACAAGCGTGCCGAACTAGAGTATGACGTTAAGGAACGGTGTGAAAGTTTGGGTATTACGCCAAGAAGGAGATGACCAGACTCAAGCATGAGAAGACCAAAATGGAGTGGTACTTGAAAGCGGTGGACGGGCACATCTGCCACTTGGAGGCTGATCTTGAGTTCCTTCGAGATGAGGTGTGTGAGCTTCACAACGAATTGCTTCGAGCTCAAAACATCCAAGCACTTGACAGTTTCATCTTAAAATAAGCATAATATGAAAGGGTATTTGCTCAGGCCCAAGTGTTAAGGTTGAATGAGGCTTTGGTCGCCTCCAAGCAGTCATAGGTGGACACCGAGCTGCATTCTCAAGAGTCTACTCGAGCATTGGTTACTTTGGAAGATAAGCATAAGAGGCTTGCCCTCAAACTGTTGGAGGAAAAAGCGTCGCATGTGGAGGAATGTAAGTAGTTCAATCTCCAGTTGTCCGAGTTGAAAGGCGATTATGAGAGGTTGCAGTCCAGATTTGCTGAGTATAAAAAGGTGGGGCAGGATGTTGACGCCACTCAAGACAACATAACTCGGAGTTTGCGTCACCTGAGTGATACTGCCAAAGAGCAAAAGCATCAATTGGGAGAGTTGGGAGCACAATTAGCTTCGGCCAAAGGGGAGCTAGTCCATCTACACCCTCAGTTGGCCGTCATGCCATCTATCAGAGATCATGCTTTTTGGTATGGTTACATGGCTGGTATACTTCGCTTGTAGACTCACCTGTTGGCTAAACCTCACACTAACTTGTCGGAGCTGGACTTGAAGCAGTTCCAACTTGATGAGGTGTCTTGTCGATTCCTGGACACTTTGGAGCGCAAAGAGATGCCTGACGCATTCCCCCATCCCCTGCCGCCATAATGAATTTTTCATTTGTTTGTGATGGATGTAGTGCCCCTGTTTGGGGCTTTTCGTGATTTTTGGATGTTATACCTGAACATGTTATTTTCTTTTGTGGCCCTCGAATATGCCTTACCTTTTGTATGTAATTTTTGGGTTTATTCTGAACAATTGCACTGCTTTGTTACTCCATGTGGTTTTGCTTTCGCCTCTTGGTAGCTTAGTTTGTTTATCCAAACATCTGTTGTAGGTGACTACTTGTTGGGAAAGCTAGTCAACAGCTGGCTGTGGGGTCTTCTGGCTCCCACGCCCTTGGGCTTGCCTTGTGAATTGTACTTGAGCCTGGTGGGTACCTGTTAGGAAGTCGTGGCGTCTTTTGACCACTACGCCTTCGTTGGTTGCAACATGAGTGTGCCATTTGATGTTTGGTGGTTAACTGTTAAGGGGGTCGTGGGGTCTTTTGACCTCCACGCCCATTTTGGTTGCACCACGAGTATGTAACTCGGCCTTTGGTGGCTAATTGATGAGGGGGTCATGGGGTCTTTTGACCTCCACGCCCGTTTTAGTTGCACCGTGAGTATGTAACTCGACTTTTGGTAGCTAACTGTTGAGAGGGTCGTGGGGTCTTTTGGCCTCCACGACCGTTTTGGTTGCATCCCGAGTATGTAACTTGATATTTGGTGGCTAACTGATGAGGGGGTCGTTGGATCTTTTAACCTCCATGTCTGTTTTGGTTGCACCGCGAGGATGTAACTCGACCTTTGGTGACTAACTGATGAGAGGGTTGTGGGGTCTTTTGACCTCTATTTTCGTTTTGGTTATGAGCTAAATGCTTACCCACTTTTATTGCCTTGAGTTCCATCAAAATATATATTCTGAAAAACGAAAAATTGTGTTTAAAATAAATGCGTAAAAATAAGCTTTTTAAGGGTAGAACCTTTTTAGGTGTTCGACATTTCACAGGTGTTGTAGCTCCCTTTCCTCCCTCTCTTTAAGCCTGTATGATCCTGGACGGTTACTGGCAGCCACTACATAGGGCCCTTCCCACTGTGGGCCGAGCTTGCCTTCGTCTTGGGTTGTGACCCCTGTTTCCCTCAAGACTAGGTTGTCGACCTTGAATGTTCTGGTTTGACACGTTGGTTGAAGTATTGCTCAGCCTTTCTCTTGCTAAGGATGTTCTGGACCTCTGCAACCTCTCTTATTTCTTTGAGCAGGTCTAGTTGTTTGCCGAGAGCCTGGTCATTCTCCGCCTGGTCAAAGTGGCTGGTCTGCTAAGTGGGTAGGCCAACCTCCGTGAGGGCGACTGCTTCACTTCCGAACATCAATGTAAAAGGTGTCTCCCTTGTTGGGGTCTTCATCGAAGTTCTATAGGCCCATTAGACCCCTGGAAGCTCTTTTGCCCACTCGCCTTTCTGGTCGCCTAACTTTTTTTTTCATGATCCCAAGTAGGGATTTATTTGTCGATTCTGCTTGCTCGTTTGCTTGAGGATGCCCAGGTGATGAGTATCTTACTTTTATCCCGAGTTCATGGTACCACGCCCTGTAATGCTCCGAATCGAGTTGCCTCATGTTGTCGGAGATTATAATGTTGGGGATCCCAAATCTGCACACAATGATTTTACATAAGAACCTGGTGACGACTTTGACTATTATGATGGCTAGAGCTTCTGCATCCACCCATTTCGTGAAGTAGTCTACCGCTACTATCATGTGCTTAGCCCCGCCCTTTCCTGGTGGGAACGATCTGACCAAGTCGACCCCCCACTAGGCAAAAGGCCATGGAAAGGTGATGGAGGATAACTTTTATGGTGGGCAGTATGGGACTGGGGCATACGGTTGACACTGAGTGCATTTCTTGGCGAACTGCTTCGTGTCCCTAAGGGCGTTGGGTCAATAATATCCTGTCCTCAGGGCTTTCCTTGCTAAGGCCTTCTCGCCCAAATGGTTACGGCAGTCGCCCTCGTATATTTTTGTGAGGACATACTTCGCTTCTTCGGATGAGATGCACCTTAGTATGGATGTTGTGAAACCTTTTTTGTACAAGACGTCGCTGATTTTAACAAATCGCGCCGCCTTCCTCCAGATCTTCCTCGCTGCCTCCTTTCCTTTGGGGAGCTTCCTTGTCTCTAGGTAGTTTTCTATCTTGATGGCCCATTGTGGCATCCCAGAGCCCACCTGTGTTAATGTGATTCTAACGGCTGGTATTTCGATCAGCCTCCTTTGTACCTCCTATGGTAATTCTGCATCATCTTTTGCTAATGCCGTCCTTTTCAATCTGTCTGCCACTAAGTTGTCCGTCCTTAAAATTTGTACTATAGAGAAGTACTCAAACTGATCACGGAGTGCGCCCTTTACAGGTATAACGCATTTTGTGTAGTTTCATTCTTTAATTAACCTTCTATCAGGTGAGCTCCACGTGAAATTGGCTTTTCTCGCCTGCGGCACATATGTGTAACCAACAAGACAAATTATGCTGCTTTTATGTGGGATCCTAATATGCTATTTTTACATTCTTAATCATATTATTGAGCTGATAAGACATCAAGAACAGTCCAAAGTGTTATTTATTTACCTGCTACTTCAGAAAATGCTCCATTGGTTTCTCGTATTATAATCCTGGACATTAAACGTGTGGAACTCATGCTATAATTATTGCTTGGCATTATTGAGAAAGCGTGGTTGAGTAAAGTAACACATTAACTGATATAGTGGGCCCTGAAGTTTTTGGACCCTTCTAATTATTATCTAGTAGGTGATAGTTATCTAGATGTAACTGGGTCATTTTTTTTTTAATATTCTCATTTTATCTTATTTTATTTAATTATTATAAATTTTTTAAATTTTTATATAAAATAAAATTAAAATTTTAATTTTTTAAAATTTTAAAATAAAAATAATATTAAAAAATATATTCTAATAATATTTTATTTAACTTTTAATTTTTATTTTAATTTATTTCATCTCATCTGAAAAACAAAAGGACTATTGAACACCTTTCTCTATTTTGATTCCTCATTTTTTCAAAATTTCCTACACCACACATTCTATTTGTTTTTTATTCCATTTAAATAATCTTTCTTAAATTTTAACAATATTAATTTTTAATAATTTATTTCTTTTCACATTTTCTCAACTACTCAATTATTTGTTGTCCTTGTGTTTTCAACTTTTCATATCTAACAAGATTTTTTAAAAATTATTTATCTCTCGAAGCAGTAATTGTTTTCAGAATTAGTGGTTCAGTAATGATAATATTTTTTTAAAAAAAATAGCCATTTTTCCCAAATGGTCAAAATTCAAAAAAAAAAAAAAAAAATCGAATTCTCAATGGTGATATTTTATCAAATTTCAGCTATAAGAAATATGACTGACAATAGGAAAAAGAGTTATTTTGTTGATAAAATAAAAAAATTGTAGAGAACTGTTTAGGGAGATAGGGTTGTCAAATGATTTTCCTATAATAATCATTGCGGGACACTTTTTGTAAAAAAAATAAATATAAATAGAAGTCATTATTAAAAATATTCATTTTGTATATATGATGTGATATTATATAGACCATATATCTTTCCAAATGAATATTAAAAATAATCAACCAGAATCAACTACGTAATAAATATAAAATATATATTATTATAATAATTTTTCTTTAACATTACTCTTACAAAAAAGGGTGAAATTTCTTCCTAAAATTTGAGCAATGAGCTGTGACACACAGCCAGATGTGATTGCTATGATGACTCATCTACTCTCTCCATAGCACGGGGAGAATTTCTTTCATCTGTCCTCTTGTTAGCCACCTACTTCCCCTCATCCACGTGATCATTAGAACTTGGGGATATTTTCTTTTTTCATCTACTTCTATACTATTTCTGTTTCTTTTGATGTTGACTGTTTAATTAATTGATCGGTTGTAATTGATAAGAGCATTTATATTGATCTATATATATATATAAAGTTATATTTATATAATATGATCTTAAAATTTTTAATATTAACTTATATATATATATTTAGTTAATTATGAATAATATTTATCTAAATTTAGATAATTACTATTCATTCTATAAAAGATATTTTAATCATTATTTATCTCTCTTCCCATTCTCTCTCTCACAATTCTTTCTTTTGCTCCCTCCTTCAACAACACAATAAACTTTTACCTACACGTTCATTTTATTATTATAATATATTATATATATTTTTTTCATTTTATTATATTTTTAATATAATATATAAAAAATTAATTTTAGTAAAAAATTAATAATAATAAAATAATAATATTATTTTATCTCAAATATGCATAAGTCAATGTAAGAATTTTGTTTGAATGACAAAATAGTTATGCAAAATATATGATTTTGCATATGCATATACATAGACTAATACTAATGCTCTAACCCTCCCAAATACCAAATACAAGAAGACCAAGCACAGGAGATTTGGAAAACCAATCCACTCTTTATAATAGAACCTACCACAATAATTATAAGAGTAATGCTATATGAAATTATGGAGTGTGCAAGCGTCGTGCAGTCGCTTTGAAAAATAGTATGATCCCTTATTAAAAAATTATTATTTTTTCATGAAAGTCCTGTATTTATTCATTTTTTCAAAGTGATTGAACGGCGCTTGACCACTCACGACTCAACTATCATTTCTTTAATTTTATAATAATAAGTTAAGTAATGCTAGATATAGTTTTAGATATGCAAATTCCGCGTGGCTTTTATTTATTTATTTTTTTTTTGTAAAAAGTGGGATTCATCATTAACAAAATTATTTTTTCATATGGGTCTCAAATTTCTCTATTTTTTTAAAAAGAATGCCTGAAACTTGCATACATAGGACTGCAAATATCATTTCTGTAATAAATTTTAGAGGATTGAAAAAGATTTCTTAGATTTTTGTCTAAACTTGAAGATTTTAAGTGGAATATATAGATATTAAATATAGTTAATGCTGTCTATTTCTTTTATGAGAAATGATATATACAGGCCTCAAACTCACAAACTTCATACAAACTCTTTATAAACAGTGAACCCCACTGCAGAGAAATATGAAAAACTCACTTTTTCTTGAAGGAGCCCTGTGCCCACAATTTTACAAAAGATTTGTACAAAATTTGTACATTTGAGATTTTTATCTAGTATTACTCTTCTCTTATATTAAAAGTCTTTGAATAAAAAAAAATTATACTCATCATCTTATGCACCACAGACCACATGATTATATATATATATAAATATTTTTTTAATAAATATGTAGTGTAGGAATAATGACTAGAAGAACTCAATTAACTTCATAAGAATAAAAAAAAAATAGTGTATGGGATATGAAATGAAGAATAGCAAAGCTCTTAAATAAAAACTTAAAACATCTTGATCCGTATTATGGACGCAATGTTATCATCTATGAGTAAGAGTCAAAGAACAAAGAGATCTCGGCCCATTACTACTATCATGGGCTGGGCTTCTAATTTGCATAACGGCGTATATACCGCGAGATTCTTTTGTTTGGCGGCGGCGGCATATAACAAAATCTGCAAAAGTCGATATCCTTAGGGTTTTCCATTTCTGAAATTCTGTTGCTTCGACATGTAGTTACCATCGCCCAGATCCAAGACTCCCCCAACCCCCTCCGATGAGCTCAGTCGGAGCCGCGAGGTATATAAGCACCCTTTAGTTCTTCGCTCTCTATCTCTCTCTCTCTAAGCCCTAACCCTAAAATGGTTTTTCTTTATATGTTTCTTGTAGCACAATCTAGGCACTGCCTCTGAGCTTCAGTGGCAATATAAGGTAACGGTTTTATTTCTATCTTTTCAAATTTGTTCCTTTTAGAGCCAGATCTAGCATAAAGATCAGTTTGGGTTCAAAATTTGAGTATGGACTTTTATCTTATGTTGTTGTTTACGCCTGGATGATACATTGTGGTTCCTAGATTGATGTTTAGGATGGCTACATCATTGGAAGTGTGCGATTTTGCTTCTAAGCTTACGTTTGAGTTAGTTTATTTCTTGGGGTTGCTATTGGTTCTAGTGGTCTATGTAGCTGTATGTTAGTGATCTTGCTTCTCTTGTTCATTGGGGGAGCTTCTGCATTCATATCTTGGGGTACCCGTTGGTCCAGTAGTCTTTCTTTGCCTTTGGCTTGTTTTTCCCCTTTTCTGGAGTGGACCTAAAGGAGTGGGCTTGGTCAATTAAAACATTCCTTTTTTGGAGTTGTGTACAATTCTACTTTTTTTTTTACCCTGCACTGTCTACATTCAATTTGCGTATCTATTTTGCACAAATGCATCAGTCGTGCATTATTTTTTTTTACTTATGAAAATATTTCATATTGAAGGCACTTCTCTCTTCGAAGGGAAAGTTCACCCTTCAGGCAATTAGAATTTTTGTAATATATTTTGCGTAGAAAAGCTTAAGCTCTTATGTAATTTTACAAGTGTGTGGTAGCCCGATTTTACACTGTAGTTTTCCATTGAGCCAGTTTGCTGCAGGGAAGCTTCTCTTTTGTCTTTGGATTTTATCCCCTGGTTATTGATCTGCTCTTACTTTGTAGTTTTAGCCCGTTGATAACTATTTAAGTCAATTTAGTTTTATGATGAATGTTTTCTGTTCTAAAATCAAAGTCAATCTTTCTAACATTTGCAGGGTAATCGACGAAGTTCTTTTGGCTTTTCTGTTCATTTCTAACTTCAATTTGCATGATTAAGTTGGATCAAACTCATACTAGAGGGGATGGATCTAAATCCCTGGCCTCCATACTTTCGAACTGGAAAGAATATAATGATCAACTCGATGCTTGCAACAATGAGGATAAACCAGTTCGGAAAATTCCTGCCAAGGGTTCGAAGAAGGGATGTATGAAAGGTAAGGGAGGCCCAGAGAACTCGCGATGTAACTACAGAGGTGTTCGGCAGAGGACATGGGGGAAGTGGGTTGCAGAAATTCGGGAGCCAAACAGGGGGAGTAGACTTTGGCTAGGTACTTTTCCTACTGCCATTGCAGCTGCACTTGCTTATGATGAAGCTGCAAGAGCCATGTATGGTTCCAGTGCCCGCCTCAATTTTCCCAACATTAAGATATCCTGTTTCTCGAAGGAATGTAGAAAAGATTCTTCTTTAGTCGCAATGGCACCATCAGGTTCGTCTTCAGTGGCAACTCCTGCTGGGTCTGAGTGCACTACAACATCAAACGAATCTGAAGTTTGTCCAACTCAGGGCATTGACCTGAACTCTATTTCCCCAAGTGTAGAGCAGGATGAGGGGTATTTGAATCAAGAATGAATTCATTGCCTCCTTCAGTGTTATGATGTATATTATTTTCATATTTCGACTTGGGTGATGACAAGAATTTATAACATATGTACTTTGATAGGGATAGATTTTGATTTAAAAAAACATATATTTTGTTTTTTGTTGTGTTAGTTACGTTCGGTGGGTTTGATCTGACTTCTCTAATCAGGTGATCATTTGATATCTGATGTTTTCTGATCCAGTATTTCTCTAATCTATAGCCAACAGCTGGTGTATAACGATGAGGCGGTGTGTTTCGAAGTCAAATTCACTGAAACTTACCGATTTTACTTGTAAAATTAGCCTCTGGACTTTCATGTTTTGACAAACAAATTTCTTAGCACCGGGTTGGAATTTAGGATACAAAAGTTATTTCAACTCATATTATCTAATCATTACAACTTTATTGCATAAAATTTAACAAATAATTTAATTTTTTAAAATTTTAAAATAATAATTAGATTAAAAAATAATATTTTAACAATATTTTATACAACTTTTAACTGTCTCATTTTACCTCACTATCTAAATCTCACCTTAGAATTTTGTGTTCGCAATTAACGTATAGATTTTACTAGTTTTCCAATTTAGGAGGAGTGGTGTTATAACAAGTTGCATAAATGGCACATATACATAAAAAGAAATAAATAAATAAATAAATAAAGGAAAAAGTTGCATTTATACGGGATGATGAAATTGAAAAATGGAGCTGCGTAATGACAGTTGGGCCTTAGAGAGCACCTGGGAAATTCTAATGGAGCTGGACAGTGGAATTCGGACTAATCGAAAATTGAATTAATTTTAGTGTATTTTTAAGAATTTCACAGATAGGATGAATCAGCCGGTTCAGACAAATTCCGGTCAATTTCACGCCAATTAGAGCCATTTCTAGTGAATTCAAAAGCAGTTTAGTTTTCTTTTCTTTTCTTTTTTACATTTGACAAATGAATATTAATTTTCTCCTCTACGAGAATGTGGTAGAATTAATCAGATATGAACTTTCCCACCGTTATGTCGAGATTTTTTTTTTTTAAATCCCATTATGTTGAATTTGAAGGGAGAAAATTTAAAACATCCATTAAATCCGTTCAATAGTTAGAATATCTTAGTATATCTATAAATAATAGTAAAATAATATGAGTTAAGATGTTTTATTAAGAGCACTCTCAATGGATGCTCTATAGTATATTTTTCTTTAAAATATAAAGAAATTTGTTAAAAAATGACCTACAATAGATGTTGTATTTCATCTTTATTTTCCATTTTGCTATAGTGATCCCGCTACATCTAGAGAGAACTGTTCATCCGTGTAAAATATTTTTAATTCATTTCTCTCTCCTCGTCTGGTTTTTCCATTTCTTTACAATCTTTTATCTTCATTTTAGGCCCCCCTCTCGCTCTCTCTTTCCCATGTTTTCTTATTTGTTTAGTGTCAAAGACTCTGTATTTCTCTCAGATAACACCCATAGGCACCGAGTTTTGCTCAAATAATGATTTTTAGCTTCTGAGTTCCTTTCGAATAACAATTTCATATCTTCAAGTGAACTGTTTTCTGAACGCAGACAAAATATTTATTTTTCAAATTAATTTATATTTTGATTTAATTTATACATTTGGATTAATTTAAAATAGAACATAATTATATGATATTGTATATGAGGAGATATTGTAAATATCAAAAGATATGTGGATATCATTGGTAATTAGAGAAAATATTTGAAATGAATAAAAAAATATTAAAGAGTATAATATTTAAATTATATGAAGAAAAAATAGATAAGCTGATGTATGGTATATTGTAAAAGTCAGTATGTAAAATAGAAAAAGTAGGTTTTGGTGATATATTTTAAAGGATAAGATGAAAAATTCATTGAGAGTGCTCTAAGTTTTGAGAAATGTGAGATAAAATGTTAATAAAAATATTATAAAATTATAATTTTTATTTTGAAATTTAAAAAAGTTATATTATTTTTTGTATTTTACTTGAGAGCTTGAGAAAACTGTAATAATTAGATAATGATTAAATAAAAAATTAAAAATTTGAAATTGAATGTATTTTAAGTGATATTTAAAAAGAAAATATCTAAAAATACTTAAGAATAAATATGTTAGCAAACGAATCCTAAATATGAATTTCTTCTTCAAGTTAAACAGAAAAAGTTAAGAGATGAATAATATTTTATATTAAATTTGTGAGTGTGCACAAACTACTACCATTGACCTTATAACTTAATCGTATTTATTTTTTTCGTAAGCGAGAATATTTTATATAAATATTAAAACAATTGAGGTTAGGTAGTTGAATTGCATGATTTTAAATGCTTAAATCATATTTTTTTAATTAATACCAAAATATTTGAATTAAAATGCCATAGATCACTCAATTCATTAAATCAGTCATTTTCCATTCCAAACTCAAATTCTAATTTTCCAAGCCTTGATCTCTTGCCAATAGAAATCATTTTGACGGTTAATGGGCAAGCCACGTCAATTATTTACTCTTATCTTGATACAAATTATTTTCATATCTCAATGGATTGATATTACGATATTCAGAATATATGAATACAAGAAAAGAAATGATAGTTATAATCGTAAATATATAAATATTATATAATTATTTTAAAAAAAATTAATAAATACGAGATTTATATAAAAAAATTAATTTTTTAATAAAAAATTTTATTTTATTTTTTAAAAAATTATTCAATACTTCTATACACTTTTAGGACTGCATGAAGAATTACCAATGCGAAAAAGGGACAAACTACAAGAAGTCGGTAGTCTAAAGTCTCCCGCGTCCTTGGACTGTACTGGAGTGTGAAGAGTGTCACCGCCACCTGGATCCTTTTGAAAAAGTTCAAAAGTCACTGAAGAATAAGCAACTTTTGACTTTGGGAGAGTTTGGTGTTGGTGGATGGATGGCCCAGCTGGGTACTTTAATCACATTATAAAATAAACAATTTTAAAATGACGGCTGCTTTGCTTTGATCCCCAGCCACCGACTTTTGATCGGGCACTAACTCAAGTATCTTTCTTTTATGAAATGAGATTTCGATTTTCTCACCTGCAAGTTGTATGTTCGCTGCATTAAGTTATGAGTTCTCACTCCTTTTAAAAAGATCAGTGTAAATCTAATATTAAGAAATTAAATTTCTCTTTTATAAAAATTATATATATATATATTTTAAAAAATATATATATATATATATAATGATTATCCATTACAAATATCATTTCTTTTTATTAAAATATTTTGTTTGGTCTTCCATCGCATTATTGGATTGGATATTATGCAGAGTTTTAAATATCATGTCGTATTAGTCGATACGGTCGGTATTTAATGTGCCGAGAAGTAATCGATATAGAGAAGAAATGTATTTCCTATTAAGTCAATACCAGTCGTACCAGTACATTTCGGTCAATACCAACCAGTTTTTTGTGTACCAGTCGAGTTCAATATACCGATCGAAATTAGTAGATTTTTGTATTTTCAATGTATTTTTATAACTTTCACTCTAATTCTCATATTGGAAGACTATTTTCTTAAATTTTTTAATCTCATTTTCTCTAGTACTGAAAATCAAATCTCTACTCTCATTTTTGTGATGAAAATGAGTGATTATTTTCTTTTAATAGTTGGATTGATAACTTAGAAATATTATTGAGTTTTATAAATATGTGTTTTAACTTTTTAAGAGTTACATTGAAGTTATTTTGAAATATAATTTATAGATATATAATTAATTTATCTATATATAAATTATATCGAAATGGTACCGATATCGAAATATTTCATTGTAGTGTTTTAACTGAAACGGTATTCAAAACTTTGGTATTATGTATCCATACTTTTTCTTTTTAAAATTAGTTTGTTTAAAAATATATTTTACAATATTTAATTAGAAAAATGATCTATACAATTTTTAAAATGTGTAATCGTTCTCTTTGAAAAGAAAGTAAGGAAATAACAATTCTTTTTTTATAGTGATTTTCACTTTTTATTCAAAGTACGGGCAACTTGTACATCCTAAAACCAATGGTAGACCCATGTTGTGCTTAATTTTTTTTTTTCAAATTCAAAACACCCCTAGATTTTATTTATAATTATATAAATATAAAAAATGGCCCCCACAAAAAATTTATAATCCCTTGGTCTCTAAAATTTTCAGAAATTTCAATATATCTAGAAAAGCCTCTCTCCAAATTTTTTTTTCTCCTATGCTACAGAAGTGAACTCATTGTAACCTGATAATGCATGATCCAAGGCTTGTTTTGGAGATAAACTCGCTTCGTTTGAAAATTAAACTCATCTCAATTCATTTCAACTCATCATTACAATTTTTTCAAATTCCAATACAAAATATAATAAACAATTTAATTTTTTCAAATCTCAAAATAATGATAATAATAAACAATAATATTCTAACAATATTTTATTATCTCAACTCAACTGAATTCAGTTTAACATCCAAACGCACTTATTCTCATAGAGCAATTGATTTCTTCTATACTACAGTCCCCAAGCACATAAAAATAGTTTCTGAACCTCACCTGTTTTATTTCTTCTAATCAATTGAGCCAAAACCTGCAGAAAGTCTAATTGAACTTGATTCTCTTGCAAGAAACCAAGTTGTGCCTGCAATACATCTCTGAAGCTTGAATAATATAAGAGAGCATGATTAATGTCCTCCTCCTCCTCCTTACACCATTTGCATTTTGCATTTTCCACCACTTTCTTTGCTTGTAGATTTTTCAAGGTTCGTAAGCCATTTTTGCACACCCTGCAAGCAAAAATCTTTACTTTGTTAGGTACTTTCATCTTCTATATTTTCCTCCACAATCTCCTCTACTCCTCCCCATATGAGACCTCACTAAGCTGCCTCTCCTCACCAAAGGACATGAACAATCTGTAAGCACTATTGACACTAAACTGTCCACTATGCTCATGCTCCCAAACAATGCTATCAGGTCTACTAACAAAAGGTAGCATTATATTCAGTACCTAATAAGCATATCTTTGAGGTAGAAGTCTTCTTACCTTCTCCACATCCCACCATCTTGTATATTCATCAATCAAGTCAACAACTGTCTAGTTCAATTGAGATTGAGTAATAGAAGCTAAGGCTAGAATTAATCTATGACTAGGCAACCAATAATCTGACCACATGTTAATGGCCTTTCCATCTCCCATCCTCCATCTGCATCCTTTTAACAACAAACTCTTAGCCTCCCAAATATTCATCCACACATAAGAAGGTGATGCTCCTAGCTTGGATTCTTTGAAATTAGAAGAAGGAAAATACTTAGCTTTGAAAATCCTGTGTAGTAATGAGTCCTCCCTCCTCTTTAAGAATTCTCTATCCCTGCTTTGTTAGGAGTACCATATTGAAGGTCTTCAAATCTTTAATGCCCATACCTCCATTAGCCTTCGATTCACGCAATTTCCTCCAGCTAACCCACCTTATCTTATTCTCCTTTTTCTTTTGTCCCCACTAGAATTTTGCAATAAAGCTCTCCAATTCAGTACATAGGGAAGCAGGTAGTTTGAAATAACTCATTGTGTTGGTGGACGTAGACATGGCTACAGCCTTGATGAGCACCTCTTTACCCCTTGTGATAGTAGCTTTTCCTTCCACCCTTGAAGTTTTTGCCATACCTTATTCTTTAGCTAAGAAAAAGCATAGTATTTCCCTCTGCCCACCATGGGAGGAAGTCCCAGATACTTATCTTAATTTAGCATTGTAATACTCTCCACAACTACATGATCTCTGCTTGTTGACTAGGTATGACATTTGTGCTGAACACCATGGAAGTTTTTTCCTTATTCACCTTCTATCCAGAGGTCTTTTCATAAACATCCAGAAGATGCATTATATTCAAGTTGGTATGTAAAGTAGCCCTTCAAAACAAGACACTATCATATGCAAACATAAGGTGATTAACTTTTGGAGCACCTCTACACACACAAATCCCCTCCACTGCCCCAGTCATATAAGTTTTTTGTAGAAGAGAACTAAGTCTCTCAATGCATAAAGGAATAAGTAATGAGAAATGGGATCCCATTGCCTTAACCGTCTAGTAGGATAGATTGGACCTTTAGGCTCCCCATTTACCAGCATTGAGAGAGAAACAGATTGCACACTTGTAAAGAAACAGATTGCACACAATGCATAATCAATCCAACCCACTTAGCTCCAAATCCCATTTTCTGCATAAAAGCTTCAAGGAACTTCCACTCTATACGATCGTAAGTTTTGCTCATGTCAAGCTTAATGGACGTAAAACCCTTCTTTTCTAGCTTCTTCCTTCGAATAAAATGGACAAGTTCATAAGCAATGAAGACATTATTTGAGATTAACCTCCGTGGTACAAAAGCACATTGTAAAGGTGAAATTAGACTAGGTAAAATACTCTTCAGTCTATTTGCAAGCACTTTTGACACCAACTTATACATGACATTACAAAGGCTAATAGGCCTAAAATCAGATGCTAACTCAGCCTTTTTCTTTTTGGGAATCAAGGTAACAAAAGTATGGTTCATCTTGGAAGGGAAATTACTAGTATTAAGCCAACTCCCATTAGAATCCCTTATACCCTTAATCATGTTTTTAGCTTTTCTCTGTGAGGCCTTATGATGGAAGAATTTGTTGTTTTTATCCCCTTCAATCAGCCATAAAGCCCTCGACCTTTGTCTCCACATGATCTCACCCTTTTCCAACCATTTATGCACCTATAATCTAGCATTGTTTACTTCCTTTCGATTATGTCCCATAGGATCTGTATCTTGTATAAGCTTGAGCTTCATCTTTGCCTATTTTGGATTTTTCTGTACATGACCAAAGCTGTTTTTATTCCATCTTTCTAGCTTTTCACTACAACTACTAATCTGTCTCATCACCCCCTCCATTGTTCTTTCTTCAGCACTGCCCACCCATGCATTCTCAATAACCATTTGACAGCTTTTATCCTCCACCGACATTGTCTCAAAGCGAAATAACATTTTCCCTCTCTTCTGGTAACTATCATTTTGCACCTGTAACTGAATTGGCACATGATCAGAATATGCCACATTGCCATGGATTACATTAGCCATTAGGAATAAAGCCTTCCATTTTAGATTAGCCAAACATCTATCCAGTCTCTCACTGGTGCATTGGTTAGCTTCTCTTTTGTTACACCAATTAAATGCATCAACTTCTGCTCGAAAGTCTTGCATCTGCTTATCTGTTCTGTCTCTCCCTCCACTTTTCTCATGACTGCTCAACACCTCATTAAAATCCCCATCAAAAGCCATCCTTGATGTCTTGGCATCTTTAAGGATCTAATAAGATTCCAAGTTCATGTCTCCTATGAGTCTTAGGTTGCCCATATACCCTAGTAATAAACCAAGGTTCGCATGCATCATTAGTATCATGGATAGAGGCATGAATATGGCTCCTTGAGGAATTCTTGATAACCACATTAATCTCCCTTTTTCCATCCCCACACTACTTACTACCAAACAATTCTCAAAACCCAATCTATACTTGAGTCTCTCCATTGCTTTTTTATGTAACGTGATCTCTTATAAAAACAAGACCTTGGGATCTTCCTCTCTGACTAAATCGGTGAGTACTCGAACTCCCTGTGGGTTCCCAAGCCCATGAGAGTTCCAACTAAGGAGAATCATTGGGTTTAGCAGGGCTGCTCAACAGTCTCTACCGATGTGAAATTAGCATGGTCAAGATCTTTACTCATAGTAAGTGGCATAACAGAATCTCCTGCTGTCACCCCATCAACTTGCTCCTCTTCCTTCCTTCATTTGGTAGAGAGGTAGAGAGGTAGAGAGGCACTACATCCTTCTTCAAGACCACGTTTTTTGCATGCATTCATGGTCTGATACTTGGAACAACTCCCTGACTGTTGAGCACGTTTTTTTCCAAGTATTTGAGTAGACATCCTCTGTGGCATCATGGAAGATTGATGGGCCTCACATACCGTATCTTCCTAGGCTGAAGAAGCCCTCTCATCCACCTGGCCCATCCCAAGGCTATCAGCACCAATATTATTCAAAATACCAATAAATCCGCTTCCATCCAAATTATCTGTTACTGGAGCCTCATGATCATAACCTTCCTTCTGTAATGGATACGAATTTTTATGGCTTGATCCTTGAATCAGATCTCCCTTATCTCCAGTTGACTTTGGATTAGGATCCTGCTAATCTCCTCCTGCATTATTGCCAAGAAATACACTTCCCATAACTAAATGATCAGAAGAATCTTCTCCATTATGCATCAAATTGAATGCAACCACTTCGCCACCCTCCACCGCCGTAGACTTGCCTCTCCCCAGCGGATTACTCTTCTCCGTCAAACTATTCCATGTTTGATTTGAGGCACGAAGTTCCAGCCGTCTGACTTTGCATGAAGCTAGCTTCCAAACTGCCTACTATCCGTCTCCAAAGAAGTAGATATTGGGCATTCAATGCCCTCATGAATAATTCTTCCACATTGCAAATAAAAGCGCGACAAGTTCTCATATTTGATTGGCATCCAAGTTTTCATCCTTTGCAGCGTGATTATATGTCCCCTAGCCTCTGGTTTTTTAAGTCTAATAAAACTTTCACACGAAGGAACATGCCCCACCCCACATCATCCGCATCCACCTCCACCTCTTCCAACACTCCTATAGAACTTCCCAATTTCACTCCACAACTCCAGTGACATACCAATCAATGGTAGATTGTGAAACTGGACCCAAAGTGCAGCAACATCAAAGGACATCTTGTTGAGTGGGGTGTAACCATCGAATGCATTCATCACAAACAGATGACCATCAAAGAACCATGGTTGTCCACTTTCCACATGGTTCTTATCTGCATGGTTAGCAAAAGTGATAACAAATGTGTTTCTCCCCATTTCGGCGAAAGTTGTAGGTTTACTAAGCCTCCACACCTTTGCCATAGTAGTTTCAACTATATTCTTTCCAATCTGCTTATATGACCAAATCTTACTAATCAAACTACGATCACCCTTGCGAAGGACTTCTAGAATCCCCTCCCTCCTCTTCAATGTCCACGGCCTCCCCTTCTTCTTCGTTCAACTGAAAATTCTCTCACATCCCATGGAGTTTTTCCATGGCAAACAACAGACTCAAAACACTACCTCTAGTCTCTAGAGAGAAATAGAGAGGAGACTATACAAACACTATATTAATACCGCATCCAATACTCAACCCCATAATAATGTTGAGCCCTATTAAATGAAAAAGAGACACAACGGGAATGAGTAGTCAGCTATTCTTAGCAAGCTGTAGCTGTTACGCCAACTGTATATGCTTTCAATTCAAACCAAAAGTATCATTTTTGGAAACTAGCCTGGTTTTTTACATTGCCAGTTAAAATAATAGAGGAAATGGGGCACCTCTTTTTTGTCCTAGCTCGCCCATACAGCTTGGATATGGGTACGGTTATATTAATGTTATAAAATATAGATATTGGGTTTTACATTTTAAACAAAATTACCAAATAAATGAAACGATATTATTTTGTATTTGTAGTCCTCTTTAAAACAAGTTTTTGACAAATATAAGCATATATTCGGTTGCAATCATAGTAATCAGATATCTGACTTTGTATAATTAAATAAAACAAAATGCTTACATGAGTTAAAATCGGATTAATCTGAACAGACATTTGAACCATATTATAAATCTGGATGCGGATGTGGATATAATTCTAATATATAAGATAATTCTAGTACGATGATTATGTTACTTTTAAGCAATGTTCTTTTAATTTTTAATTATGTTATCAACAAGAAACTGGTGTGATGTATTTTAATTGAACTCTTACACATCGATAAAAGAGAAACGACCTCTTATTCCAAGGATTGATTTTATTCTTCACCATTTAGTTTAAGAAAATTGAACAAATCTTCTACTTTCATCAGAGCCAAGATGCATATTACTCGACTTGAAGTGTGATAAAATGACTGTGGAGTAAAGATTACTAAACTGTATTTTGTTTAAAAATTAGAACACCTAAGTTTTAATTAAAGAGTTTATTTTTAAATAATAAGAATGTCCTTTTTATGGTGGATTACATGAATGTTTCCACCTGCATGTAGTGTTTATCTTTCTTTTTGCTCTATCAGGAATATCATATATAAACGCGTTCTTTTAATAAAATAAAAAATAAGAAAATAAATTCTCATTTGATAAGGATTAAAATTTTGAGGGGCTAATAAATAAACAGGAATTGATAACTCCGATTAATTGGTGCTTACCATATAATTCGGCTTTGAAAAAGAGTGTTTAAAGCCTTTCCCACCACTTTTTTCATTTGTCCATTTACATTTTTAGCAAACAAAACTTATAAAAACCAAAAAATATTACAAAAATTATAAAGTTGCTGTTACTTATAAAATTATATAAATCATAAAAAGAATGAAAAAATAAATAATGTTGTTGACGATGATATCAGAATCCCAATACTTTACAACTCCGGCATATATCAAATCTCAATACAAATGTAGAGAAATGTTTTAGTTTTCGAATTAAGAATTTAAAAAATATTTCGAATGAAATTTATTTGTTTTTATCAAATGATTAAAGAAATATTTTTAATAATATTGTGAATTTTTTATTTTTTAAAAAAATATTTATGATAATTAAAAAAAAAACTATTCGAAATATTTTTTAAATCCGAATTCGAGGCATTACTCGCATAGGAAAGGAGAGAATCCAGTTGTAGTTCCTTGTCATTTTGTAGCCAAACAGGTGTTTCCCATTGAATGATTCACCTGCTCAGGATTGAGTAGCCAAAACAGGTGTCTCCCACATACACGCTTCACCTGCTCAGATGTCGAGAAATACAGACACTGACACACTTTTACTCCAACTCGTCGGAGCCAAAACTGTCTTTAAACTCCTCCTCTCCCCCCTCTCATAAATCGCTCTTTATGGCACATGGGACCCGCTTCCCAACAGCACCCAGGTCCCAGACGAACCTTCCCCTCATCTTCAAACCACACGTTCACTCCCAAAAAGCTAAGCCATCCATTTCCCTTTATATACACTGCCTCCAACCCACAACTCATCTCCCATTTGTAACCTAAACATTCCCAGCACACACCTCTGTCTGTCTAAACCTTAATATCCGAAACTGAGTCAAGCCCTTGAACTTGTATGCTGCATACAGTTTAGAACATGGGTAGGCTTGGTCTGGTTTGCTTTATAATGGCATTAATCTTGGGGGTCGAAGCCATGGCCGAAAAATGTGAGGGTTTAGAGTCAAACCCACTTGGGGTAGAGGTTCAGAAAAAGGTTGGGATGCTTGGGGTTGTGCCTAGAGTTGCGGATCAGCCTGCTTCTAGTGCTGCAGAGTCATCAGAGGGTGAGGAAGACTCCGAAGTGGCTGAAGCTCCTTCGACGGCCAGACGGCTGGGAAAGCACCACTCTGATAAATCTGTTGCTGGTGGGGGTGTGATCATTGGGGGTCTTGTCACTGCTATTTTTGCTGCTGTTTTTTGCTACATTCGGGTTACCAGAAGAAGGAATGATGTTCACTGAGCTGTGTTCATGTCTTGAAATATACAAACACTCAACTCATTTTTTTTTTTTCCAAATTTTTATTTATAGAAACAATATAATGAGTGAGGTACCGGTGTAATTAACAGATTCCGTAGAAGTATTAATTGGATTTTCTTGTTTGCATTGTCCTACTTTCTCTTGCTTTCTGTTCACTTTTTCCAGTAAAGCTGAAGTTCGTGTTCATAACGTGTAGATGAGAACCCTACACGGAAAAGTATAATGTCTAGAAGCGTAATTCGTATTCATGTGTGGAATATCCTTTAATTTACAGCATGTTTTCTATGCTCTGGCCAATTCACCCTAGCTATAATATTGTCGCTCTCTGCAGGCTTAAGGATTTTACGACTCTTCATAACAGATTAATTAAACATGAAAAAGAAGCTAAAAAAAGAAGAAGAATAAAGATTCATGGAACAGAAGATCTAGCCTAAAGACTAGAGAAATATAGTAGCTAATTTAGGCTGCAATGTTACGTTAGTTGAGTTGAGCTCTTAGTGGTTGAAATGATAAAAGTGAGTTTTATAAAATTAAAATGAATTAAAATGTATTTAAATTTTAAAATGAATTTATATATATTTATAAAAAATTAAAAATATTATAAATTTTACCTATAAAAAATTTTTAATTTGAGATAAATTTAATAATTTAAAAATTAATAATTTAAATATTAAATAATCTAAATATAAACTGAACAGAACTGAATTGATTGCAATCTAACAACCAAATGTTTTTCCGTGCCGATCGAGCTGTATTTGGATTCCGTCAGTCAACCACTCGGGGGGGCCTTAAAAATCTTGCTGTATATGATCGTCATTAGTTAGGTGTTTTTGAAATTTACAGCAGTACTCAACCACTTTGGTCAACCTATTTGTGGTCAATGGGGACACGTTCTTTAAAAACTCGTATCTGCCTCTCCAATCACACCACTGATAAAATGTACTGGAAGTAATTTTGCTGGGAACTTTATCTTTTTCAAGTGGATAGTGCTACAGCCCCCGCTGGGAGCTCCCGCTGGGGGCTGTAGTAGAAATTGTATGTGTTTTTTTTTTAAGTTGTTTTTTATATAATTTTTTTTTTATTTTTTAATATTTTTTTAAAAATAAAATAAATTTAAAATATCATTAAAAACACTTTCTTAATCAAGAAGTAAAAAAAAAATTATTTAAAAATACTTCCTTAATCACGAAGTAAAATAAAAAATCATAAAAAAATATTTTATATTTTACTTCATGATTAAGCAAGTATTATTTAATAATATTATAAATTTTTTTTTTAAAAATATTTAAAATTATTAAAAATATTTATATAAAAAAAAAATTAAAAAATACACATTATAAAATACACTGGAGCTCCAGCGGGAGCCCCAGCATTTTCCTTTTCAAATATCAAATTTACCTAAAATTGAGAGTCAAAAATGTAAGAGATCTCTTGTACTGTCAGTAAGAGATTTGCTGTCCTTTCACGACAAACTTTTATGGATAATACTAATTTTCCCGATCGGAGCTCCCGTTGAGATTTTTTATTTTATTTTATTTTATTTTATTTTATTTTTTTATTAAAAAATGTTTTTTAATAGTGATGGGATTTTTTTTTAATTTTTTTAAAATATTTAAAAATATTAAAAAAATGTATGTTAAAAATGAAAAAAAAAAAAAACACTTCAAGTACACTAGCGGGAGCTCCTGCGGTGACTCTAGAAGGGTCCAACTTTTATAGATAATACTGTATATTATGCTAGAGTGCCTATGTATGAATATTTTTTAACATCCTTAATCTTTAAAAATAAATAAATAAATAAATAATAAATTTGCTCGTAATCAATTTCTTAATTATTAAAAAACATAAAAAATAAAAAATATGAATAGACACATTTAATTGACAAATTTAATAATCATACTATTATTTTCCAAATTTTATATGTGCAAGCAGAAATAATTTGGGCAACTGCATTTATGATCTCTAGGCTCTAGTGGGCACTGGAATGGCCAACTATACTTGCAAGCAACTCATTAGTCAGGCTGTTATTGTATCATTTATGCCCAGATGAAAGAAATATAAACCACAAAAATTATTTATACGTCTGGCATCTATATATAACAGAAGAGAAGGAAATCAGGTCATTTTCAATTTCAATTGCAATTTGCTGGATCAAGGTGTTGTTGTTTTGAGGTTCAGCTAGGCTTGAGTGACACTTTAATCTTGTACATATATAGGCAGTGGTACCAAACCTTTCGGTACATCAAACAACTACAGCGTCAAAGAGAGGACAGCTCATATGTGTCCTCTTGCAATCAGTTGCTAGAAAACTTAATGGTCTCTTTAAGAGCTATTGAGATCTGCTAGCTCATGAGTTGGTGAGTAACACATCGGTTATTGTGGATTTGACCGTATCGATTGTAAAAAGAATTTCAAAACACAAATATCTTCATATCAATAATATGGAAAAAAAAAAATACTTATAAAAAAAATATAAAAGATTATATTTGCAGATCTGCTTATTATAGCGCAATCCAATACACCAACGTTGCGAAAGTCTGCACACTTGCGCGCATAAAAAAATAATAATGCTTTTGAGTTTTGATTATCAACAAGTTTTGCATTAACACACCAACCTGCAAGTATGTTAATACAAAACTAGTCTTGAATCGAAATTTTGACTTTTCTTTCCATGTTTTTTTATACCTTCTTCAGGAATAGGACTGAGTGATTATGGACAATGTCATTTCTCTATCTCGAAATAAAATCCAGGATTATGGCATTATTTGCTGAAGGTTAATTATCATTTGAATCCAATCTAACATTGAATAAATCGATAGTAAAAGCAAGATTCAAAGGCCAATTTGCTTTGATTCTAGAGTATCCTAATGACTGGACATTTGTTGAAGAGATGGATCAAAGTTTCTTCTTCTTCATTACACAACGGGCAACTTTTTTATATGAGGTTTTGAATGGCGTTGCTCAATCTAACTTTGGTGGGGAGTACGTCCCATATGATTTTCCAAACTAGTAACTTGTGGTAATCATAAATTTTCAATCGCCAAAGTTTTTTCAGTATTGGGCTGGGAAGTTTTACAATGGTGTACTGGTATTTAGAGTCGCTATGTGGTAAGCTGTTTTAAATGAAAACTTCCCATTGTGCTTTGGAGTCCAAAATAGCGAATCCTATCTTCGGTTGTTTTAAGGAAGAGGAATTTTTTTTATTTTATTTCTATAATGCTATCTTGTTGAAAAAGAGTTAGCATTTTTTGGGTATCCCATGAATGAGTTTTGTATAGTTAGATCAGCAACCTTCAACGGGGGTTGAACCTCGTTCATTTGGTGGAGGGCCTTTGGTTTGAGATTTTCAAGTGTTGGAATCCAGGGCTCTGACCATACATTGACTAATAAACCATTAAAGATTTGGTAGCACTTACTTTTTGTGAGTAGCTCTCTAGTTTTGAGAATTCCCTTCCATAGCCATGAATCTTTTGATTTTGGTGTTGCATCTCAAAAACTTGTTGTGTTGAGATATTTTTCCTTGAGGAGTGAATGCCAAAGACTTGGATTTGCTTGGCTCATTTTCCATCCTGTTTTTGCTAATAAAGCTAAATTCATATTTTCCATTAGTCTCAGACCAAGTCCTCCTGAATTTTTCGGTTGGCAAATGGATTTCCTAGACTTCAAAATCAGATTTTGATTTGATTCTTTTGAAAAACCCCACCAGAAATTTTTAAAAATGGTTTTCAATATCTTGCAAACTGGTTTTGGCAGCAGATAAGTCAACATTTGATATGAAGGAATTGTGCTTGCCACTGATCTGATTAGCATGGTCTGTCCTGCTTGTGAAAGCAGCTTTGATTTTCAACCCTCTAGCTTTTCATCAATCTTCTCGAGTAAATCTTTGTATTTGTCATTTTTTGTTCTACTGAAGGAAATTGGGAGTCCTAAATACTTCATTCTGGATAAGGATAACTTGTTTGGCAGTATCTAAGAGATAGTTGTTTTAGTGGCGGGGGGTGTTCCTTGTGATAAAAATTGAGGACCTATTATGGTTAACTTTTTGTCCTGACCACTCATGATTTTTTTCTAAGCTTTTGGCAATGGCTTTTGCATTTCATTCACTAGCTTTCCCAAATATGATTAGATCATTTGCAAATAAAAGGTGAGTAATCGAAGGACTTTTTGTGCTTAGTCGAATTCCTTCAAAATTGCCTTGAACTTTTGATATGGCTATTAGTCTAGATAGCACCTCCATGCACAATATAAAGAGGAAGGGTGAGGCCACCTTGTCTAAGTCTCCTTTGTGCTTTGAAAAACCTTTAGGTGATCCATTTATAGGGATTGAGAAAGATGCTGTTGTGAAACATTATTTTTATCATATTAGTCCAACCATTATTATAGCCCAACACTTTCATCACCATAAACAGGATGTCCCACTCTATAAAATTAATTTTTTTTTTTTAATTTTTATTTTTTTTCATATCTAGCATTATTGCCATAAGACCCTTTCTCTCCGATTTTTTCTTAAGGGGTGAAACATCTCATGTGCAATCAGTGTATCTTTCTTGATGTAATGGCCAGGAGCAAAAGCTGTTTGAAGAGGAGAAATTATACGGGGCAAAGTAGTTTTAAAACGGTTGGCTAGGATTTTAGTGATGATTTTATAGATGACATTGGTTAGATTGATTGGCTGGTAGTGTTAGGGTGCACTTGGATTAGGGATATTTGGAATGAGAGCAATATTTATATGGTTCATCTCTCTCAGGAGTTGACTATTCTGGAAGAACTGTTGTACTGCAGTGATCACTTCTCTTTTGATGACAATCCAATAGTCTATAAAATAGAGCAGACATTCCATCTGGCATTCGAGCTTTTTTATTTGGAACTTATTTTAGAGCCGCGAAGATTTCTTCCTCATCTGGCGTTGTGTTCTAATTAGCATTATCTAGTTCCGTGACTTGCTTTTTAAAAATATTTTTTAATGATTATGGTATTATTGGCATTGAGGAAATGCATATGGCCCAAAAATAATTAATGAAAGAGGATTCAATAATAAATTAGTCTGATGTCCAATTACCTGGGCCCAGTTTGATGGAGTCAATTGCGTTGCTTCGCCTTCGGATAATGGTTGAGAGATGATAAAACTTGCTGTTGAGATCTGAACGTTGTTAACCATGAGATTCTAGATTTTTGGCGCCATAATGTTTCTTCATGCTTTAGTTGTTCTTGGAGATTATATTGGAGCTATTTTTCTCTTGCCTGTTTTGGCTTGAACTTTCCCAAAGTGAACTTTGTTCCAGAGTTCGAGGGCTTCTTTTGTAACTTTTATTTTTTTACACAGTATGAAAGCTGGGGTTCCTATGAATTGCTTGCTCCATACTTCCTGAATAATTATTTAACTTAGAGACTCATGAATCCAGAATTCTTCAAATTTGAAAGAATAATCTTGTTGTTGGTACACTGTTGTGTTTAGGAGTAATGGATGATGATCTGGGGCCGAGGAAGTTAGGTGTTGCAGCATGGCATCTGTAAATAAGAGTCTCCATTTTTGGTTTGCTATTATGCGGTCCAATCTCTCTTTGATAAGTGCATTGCCCTACATGTTGTTAGTCCATGTAGAGGAAGGGCTTTTAAAACCAATGTCGATTTGGCCATGAGTTTCCATAAGATTTTTCAATCCTCCAATGGACGAGGATGTGACTGGGCGCCTACCATGTTTTCAGAATGGTTTAGGAGATCATTGATATCCCCTATACAGCACCATTGGCCTGTGAAGGCTTGAAATGTGGAATCTAATAGCTTCCAAAATCTTGCTTTAAAATGCCAATGAGCCAGGGCATATATGTATGTCAATAACTAAGGTTGGTGAGGAGGATCAGAGAAATCAAAATAGATATTGCATTCATATTTATATTTACAGGTTCAACATCTACACCTAGCCGCCTTGAAAGCAAAACACCTCTTTGTTTCCCGAGGTTGGGGAATAAACAAAATGGTGGAAACTAGTCCTCGTTCACTTTTACAAAACTTTTCATCTCATCCCATCTCATCTGCAAAACCAAACGAGGCCAAATACTATTCACAAAAAATGATAAGATGCGCTCTGTAGGCATTTGTAGGCACCATGGTTTCCAACAAAAAAATGATGCGTTTTGTAGGCACCATGGTCTCTAAAAAAAAAAAAGTAATATCCGAGTTTTATTTCCTAACATTAGCCATTAAGTTTCTAATTATTTTGGGTCGGGCTAGCCCTCTGCAATTCCATATCATTGTCTTCATGTAGCTGATGGAGGTAGTTTTGAGCTTGCCTTTTAAGATATTTTAGATTTTCAGTAGATGCAGATGATGGTGCCATGAGATACGGGTTTGAGAAAAACTTTTGTTTGGATTTTTTGATTTTCCGTGTTGTACCAAATTGCATCTCAAGTAACATAATTGCTAGTGTTGGTTCTTTTGTGGCGAGATTGAGGTCATCATTTGGAGAAGTATTGGTCGAACTACTAGTCAAATTTTTTTGTTACTTCTTCTTTTGAGGTTGGGTTTCTTCTGGAATTGGAGGGTTGCTCAGTCTTTTGATGTGTCACTTAGTAATGGGTAGGTCCGTGTGTTGAGCAGCAGAGGGCTTTTTTGGGCTGTTTAGGCTTAAAGTAGTTTCATTTGTACTGCTTAAGCTTAAGTAAAAAACATGGTGGGCTTTTATTTATGAACTCAAATGATTTACTATGCTAGAGGAGGTCCTTTTATTAGAGAGAGTTTGGTCAGCCTGCTTGTTTAGGAAAGGGCCTTGAAAAGTAAGCTTTGGATAGGGAGAGATGGGCTCATTGTGATGGGTTGAGAGTTGCTTGGCCTTATATTTTGCTTGTTGTGTCTTGTAGTGACTACTGCAGCTTGCATTTGTTTCCAATGAGAGCGTCGGACATATTTTCTTTGTAATGATGAATAATATTTCTCTTGTTGCGCCGAATGGGTCAAAGAGGGATAAGAGTAAGTAGCCCCCGGTGATGTGAAATTTGATTTTTGTTTGATTGATAGGATAGAATTTACAGTGAAGATATTAAACCTAGCTCTAATTGGATTTGAGATGTTAGGTGCTGGAGAATTAATTCCTGTAGGGGAAGGTTATGGAACTGTAGATCGCCACCATGGAAGGCCGGAAAGCTCATTGGAGTCGTTGTGATCTAGTGGAGTTCCTGTTGCGGGGATTGATTATTGAAAGGGAAATCGAAGGCTGGAAAACATGTTGGAGTCGCTGTGACCTAGAAGAGTTTCGATTGCGCTGCTGGATTTTTTTAGAGGGAATTCGATTGTACTCTGGTTGTTTTCACTGGTTAGGATCAAAGAGTTCATTGCATGAGGGTTATAAACTACATCCTTTTGTGTGATTTTCCCTAGTTTCTCTTTCTCTTTCCCTTTTGCATTATGAATTTCTTCTTTTGAAGTTTGGGTCAATGTAGTCGTTTTGATAGATGGGGATTGCTATACACTTTCCATTTGTGTTGGGATTTGCTATATGGCATTGGGGTTTGACAAGTTTGGCTGATTGGGTGTTAGATTGGGGTTGTACGCTCGTAACCATGGGCCAAATGGAAGATGAGTGGGAATAGCTTTTAGAAAGGTCCAGAAAACTTGTGGGTGGCCTTATCTTCCACATGCGTAGTAGAAATTTGACAATTTTTCATACTTGAAAGAAACCCATGTATCTATGTTGAAAGCTCTAGGGAGAATGTTTTGAGTGTGGCTTGATTTCTATTGAAAATGTCATTCCAGAGACTTGGCTTGAATGTGGCTCGACCCTTGCTCTACCTTGGCTTGAGCGAACTTTGGCTTGACAATCTGCTCGAGTGAACCCTAGACAGATTGTTCGATTGAAATCTACTTGACAGTCCGCTTGACTGAACCCCAGGAAGATTGTTCACTCAATATGCCGTTCGAGCGAATATTCGTAATTAGGCTTTCTTGCGTCATATAATATAAATACATGTTATTTTTTCATTGTATTGTGACTTTGAGCGGCCATAACAGATAGAAAAGAGAGATAACTCTTTTTGTGAGATCTTGAGAGCTCATTAGGTGTATTGGACTTTTGGGATTGAATAGTGATTTGTGATACCTCTTTTGTACTCAATTTTCTTGATAGTGGACTCTTTAAGACCAACTCCGCCAGTGGACACATGTTTGTTTAAGCCGAACCACATAAATCTTGGTGTTCTTTGTGTGATTGTCGAATATTTTTTTTTTTGTTTGCTTCCGTTATTATATTTCAAATTAGCCGGTGATAGGCAGTAAATCCCAACAAACCGGTATCAAAATGTTAGGATCTGTAGGAGATCTTGAGAGATGGCTATGACAAAGTTTGAAGTGGAGAAGTTTGATGGTCAGAATAGTTTTATTGTATGGCACATCAAGATGAAGGCTCTATTATGACAACAAGGCTTGGCAAAGGTCTTGGATGAGAAGGTGTTGGATGAATTTTCTATACAGACAAAGGAAGATGAAGATAAAGCACATTGTGTTATTCTGTTGATTTGGAATAACATAGGTCATGTGATCCAAAGGGAGGCCATGTATTTGTACAAAAAAAATATGAGTGATTTAGTTGTATTTCTTTTAGTGTTGATCCTGGAGGCCACGACTTGAGTATTATGAGCAAGTGTCCTTTGAAATTCCATGGAGCTTGATTGACGACTCGATGTTTGTTATATGGGGCCTGGAAAGTGAATAGGAACAGGTTGGCTTCCAAGTCTTCTATGAGAAAATTTGTTATGAAATTCCATGGTGCTTTGATACTTGCATGAATTGCAAATTTATTCAAAGGACTAGCAGCAACAAGACGTCCCACTAGTGCTAGCCCTGATGTTTTTTTTTTTGCTACTTCCACTGCAAGTTCTAAGTTGAGGTCTTGCCATGTAAGAGCTTCTGTTTGTGAGAGCTGGGATGGTGATTTGTTTAGGAAGAAACGTGAGACTCCGTGAAGGAGTAGAAAGTCACTCAGGAGTGAGGGGAGACTAGAGAGAGAGAGAGAGAGAGAGAGAGAGAGAGTAGTTTTTGCATTTTTAAAGCGCTTTTGAATCAATATTGTCGGTCTTGATCTCTCTAAAAGCCCCATACTTGACTGCTCATTAATGGCTTCTCGTTGTAAACGCTTGTGGCCTGCGCCAGTCTACTTCACGATCACCATATTCTTGGGCATCACAGCACTGCAATATCCCAAGAATGCAAATCTCGACAACCAAACTCATCGCCCATGACCTTCGACAGCAAGGTCTTCAACGCTCTCAGGGGGAGCCAGTTTCAACACTATGGCTGCCGCCCTCCAATATCTCTCCTCTCAACTCTTCCTTTCTTCTCCAAACCTAACCATCTTTGATATCAAAGATTCTGGCTTTCAGCCATCTCCCATGTCTCTTTTCCTCCAAGGCTCCTGAACGATCTCCCAATACCCACACTTCTCCTCCAAAGAGCCCACAGCCCCATTTATACGAATATAGCTCCAAACAAAGGAATCAAAGGCCTAGCAAACCATTCTTCTAAATTGGACTTGCCAAAAAATCTCAACATTGCTCCGACCCAAAAATAGACATTGCTCCATATTTCAAAAACACATTCAATGCAGAAATCTGTTTGAATTCCGAAATTCCGACCAAGTGCATGAGTTTGAAGGCCTTTCTTCAATACCAGCAGATTTGCACAAGCCACAAGCAGGCTCCAATGTGTCAAGGAATTTGGAATGACTGGATCACATCGGATCATCATGAAAAGATTCAAGCCCTCTTTATTTATTTATTTTTTATTGAAGTAAAAACTCATAAAGCTCGATAGAGGTCACAGCAGGAGATTTAAGTGACTAACAGTACTCCCTACGCACCAACTTAAAATTCCTGAAAATAACCAGAAAATACTTGGAACAGTAACTATCAGTATGCCGTAGGAAGCACCTATTAGTCAAGAGAAGAGAGTGATATGCTTCTTCTCTTCTTTTGCTGGGTGCAGCTGGGCTAAACCTGATTGCAGGAACTACAAAATTGCAAAGCAGAATAAAAGTATCAAAACTATGGATTCTCTCTAATTAGTATCGAATTCAACATGCCCAAATGACTTGCTTTTGCAAGCCATAACACCATTCTGAAAGTGTTGAAAATATCATTCTCTGGAGATGAACAGCTCCGCTCTCAAAAAGCTTCACCCAGTTAAACTGTGAATATTAGGCCCATTCCAAGTCTGTTTCCTTGGGGAAAACCAAAGCAATGACGCAATCGGAGGATTTTGGTGCAATGGCGTGCATGGAACATGCATCATGCGAGTCGGGAAGTATGAACAGAAGCCTTACCCAAACGGAATTCACAACTGGAATCTAGATTAATCCTGCAGTCCCTCTGCTTCAGGTATGATATGAAAACCTGAAAGTCGCCTGCAGAAGATGGGATCAGCTGGCATACCTCCATTTTATGTGTTGAGGTACTAGTAAATGTTGATCTCACATGCCGAAATCCGTGCGTTTGGTGATATCTAATTTAGCAGGCCAGTCAGCAGGCTCCATAAGAGTGTTTGAATATTTGCAAATATCAGAGTCCAATCTACGTGAATAAACTGTGCAGTAATGAACCCCACTTTTTCATAATGTACCTTGCCACTGATATTCAAGCCCTCTTCATAGAACCTATTCTTTGCAAAACCATACGATAAAACTCAGGGAGTCCAAGTGTCAAAATTATGGATACTGAGACCCTTAGATCATTCCAAACCACTAAAACTGGTTCATATTTCTTAACTCGGCTGAAAGAGCTTTACATAACTTGGGTCTTGCTCCATCGAAGGACCAGCAAGGCAGCAAGTTACTACGTTGGTATTTTAAAGGACTTAGGAGAAAGAACAAACAAAATCCAAGCACGAACTTTCATTCCAGTGCAAAGAACCACATCCCAATCAGTCATTACATTAAACACTTTATACTCAGAATTCAAAGACGCGCATTTCTTATATATGCAAAATATAGAATTGCCAATGTGCAAATCAAATAAAAACACAGATTTCAAGATCTGCAATTGAAGCTCTGAGGCATCTTGTGAACACCAAGTATCTCTACATCCATCAACAAGAATTTCAAAATTTTTGAAATACAATACCTGAATTATTACTACAATTTCATGCTGTTGAGCTCTGTCTTGATGGTGCTTAGGAGATCAAGATAACACCTGATTCCCGATTATCAAAGAAAGAGATCAACATTATAAAACTGGGTGCTTGATGCATGAGGCACAATCACAAGAACGAGGATACAAGTAAAACAAATCTTACGTCATTTCATTCATCCATTAAATTTGATATTTCGTACGACATAACAATACATAACAAGATTCTATAGTTTCATCTAATTCACCAATCAAATGCCCTAAAATTCATCTTTTACTAATCTCATTATCAATTCACTAATCGTAACATCGTTATCAATTCACTACGCCAGAATCATTGGGAAAAAAAAAATTCACAAAAATACAACACTTGCAAATACAAAACATCGTCTGAATCAAACAAAATAACCAATCATACTAGGAATGAATCAATTAGACTTACTAGTTCTCATTACAATCCTTGTCATTCTCAATCCAATCAAACTGACATTCGCCGCTCCAATAAACAAAGAATGCCTAAACAAATCCGCAATCTCCCTCACCTCCTCATGCCCACACTCTTGCACAACTACCACACACACCCCATTATCCCTCACCGACCTCTCCATCTCTGAAATGAACCTCGCCGGGAACAGAGCCTCCTCCAAATGCCCAGTGTACACAAAATCAAACGCACCATCGAAAAACGGCAAGTCATGCGGATCGGCCCGGCTCACCAGAGGCGGCGAGTCAACCAACTCGACACCCGTTACGTCCGAAACGCCGAGTTCGGAGAGGGCCATGACCTCGTGGCCGGCCCCGGCGGAGACGCAGAGGACTTTGGAGTGGTTATGGAGGAGACCCAGATGGCGGATTGAGGTGAAGAAGTGAGAAAAGGAAGAGACTTGGGACTTCCAGGCCCTGGAGGACCAGAGGCGGCGGTTCTTCTTGTCGAGGGGGAGGAGCTCTCGTGGGGACGAGTCGCAGGTGGACTTGGGGAATTTGAGGTGGGGTTTGGGAGGGGAGTTGGGGGGAACGCAGGTCTGCGGGGTTTGGAGAAAGAGGAGGAGAAGGGTGAGGGTGGCTATGGTGATGGAGGCGAAGGATAGCCTGTGAAGGAAGATTTGGATGTGCCTATCCATTTTCGTAGTCGACAGCATTAGAATTTAGTTATTTAACTATAAAATCTATCGTATTAGAATAATTATATTTTAAATATTTAGAATAATTTTTAAAATTATTTTTAAATTTTAAAAATATTATTTATTCATCAAATTTATTTTATATTATTTATTTCTCTTTTCAAAAATCTTCATTAATATCTTTTTAATTTCTATTTTTAATCTATAATTTAATTAGAATATATTACTAATTAATATATAATATTATGAATAGTAAAATATAATAAAATATAATAATTTCATAATTAAAAAAATTAAAATATTAATGTGAATTAGTGATATATTAATTTAATAAGAATATGATTATTAATTAATATATAATAGGTAGAATAATAAAATATGATAAAATAAAATAAAATTAATAATTAGAAAAATTAAATATTTTTAAAATTATTAGTTATTCATTACTATATAATAAATAAATATATAATTTAATGTGGAGATTTGATGTGAATAATTAAAATTAAATTTATCTTATATTATTTTATTATTATATAATAAAAAAATAATTATTTTAATATGAAGATTTATGTGAATAGAATATTTAAAAATTAAATTTTTTTTATATTTATAAAAAAAATCATTTAATTTTAACTAATATAAAGAGAGTGCTCGGAAGAGATTGAATGGTTTGGTTCATTGTTGACGAGAGCGATGCTTGCGCACGCAGCTTCTTGCTCATAATTGATAATTACAATTAAAAATACTTCAGGCCGTATGATATGGTTTTCCAACCCTTACAATTACCAATACGGTAACGACACGTTGACAACTTGGGCTTTTCAAAAATGATTATACCACACTGGATTATAGCCCAAAGAATGGAGATGAATAGAAGAATTTAATAAATTTAAGAAAATAAAAAATAAAAAAATAAAATAAAAAATAAAAATAAAAAAATAAAAAATCTAAAAAAATAAAAAAAGTGTGGTATGTAATTTGTGGGGATGATAAGTAACATGTAGAGAAATATAGAAAGATATTTTAATGGAAGTTTTCCTCATTTGTATTGATGTGATGATAGTCTAATTTATACAGAGTACATGGACAAAATTAAGAAATTACAGTAATCCAAAAAGGAAAGAATTTACAGCTGTAGCTAGAAATCTGCTGCACTATTTATTTACATTGGTATGGAAATTAATGGCATCATTTTTGGCAAGAGTATCCGCATGATTTGAGGCTGGGCATCTGGGTGATTTGTCTTTGGAATGATCTGCCTTGATATAACAAAGCTCCTTTATAGTAGTCTGCACAATGCTACGAAACAAAGCTGCTCCAGTTCTAAACTTGCAGAACAATTACAGCTAAAACTAGTTGTATAGAAACAGCAGACAGTTAACTATCCTGTCAAAACAAATTTAGGACAATAAGCACATCACAAAGCTGACTAATCTCAGCAAACTTCATAGTGCTGCTTCATATGAAACACAATCAGATCATCATTCATATTGATGTTTCTCCTGAACTAATGGTCAATTCTCTATGTGTCTCCGGTCGACTAGAAGAACTTGCTGTCCTAGGCAGGCCTTTTCTAAGAATGAAAGCTGGTTGTCTAGGAGTTGTAACTGTCGCAGTCCCACTGTCAAGCATGGTAATGATATTTGAGATGGTGGGGCGGTCATTTGGGTCTTCTTGTACGCATAAGAATGCAATATTAACGCATTTCAAGAACTGATCAACTTTGCAACTCTCCCGCAAGGATTGGTCCATGGAGTCTAACACCCTGTTTTCTTCCCACAATCTCCATGCCTGATACATTTTTTGAGTAGATATTGGTATGAAGTATAAGATGACAAAAAACAGACCTGATGATAATGAAAAGCTATAAATTGCTTACATAAGCTACAAGGCTCATGGCTTCTTCTGATTGATAAAATCCAGTATTCTTAATAAAATTTTCTTTTGAGTAGATATTGGTATGTATAATTTTCTTAATAAAATAGTCTTTTTTTTTCTTCTCTCTCTCCACTTTGTAAGAAAAAAGCATATGCCACGACTTATTATTTTTAGAAGAATTCAATTTATCAGTCACTATTTACTCTCATATTTTATTCTTATAATTTTTTTATAGAGTATGTGAATATTTTTTATAGGGTGTGTGGTAATGAATAGTAGATATAAGAAAATTTTTTCTTATTTTTAAAGGTAATTTATCTTTTGATTTTAATTTATCATTTTAATTATTTAGTTGATATTTTATGTAATCTCCTTAAACAAAAAAGTTACTTAAAATAATTCACATTGGTTATTACGATTGAAAAAGACATTTTTCCTTTTTAAAATAATTCACATTGGTTAGAACAATAACGACATTTTTCCTTTATAAAATAGCTTTTTGAGTACTCTTTTTTTGTTTTTTGTTTTTTTTGTTTTTATTTTGCGTTTTTCCTCTTCTGTCATCATTTATTTTATGTGATTGACAACGAATGAGACAAGTAGTCTTATATCACATTTTATACAAAAAGGATGCTCCCTTCAGTTAATCAAATGGGTGTTTTAGCGCCAAATTAGAATTCTTTCTCAAAGTGGAATACAGTATTGTTCATCCATTCGATAATTCGGGAATACTTGAATTCGACCTCGGGTTTCAAATCTGAATTGAATCTGATTTTTTTATTTATTTAAAATTTTTTAAAAAAATAATAGCAGGCCAAGCAGGAAAAAAAAGAGAAGAAGAGACAAAATAAAGTATAATTATTATATCTAGAGAGGGTCTTCGGGCCGGTCGGGTGTTCAAGTGTAATTTACACTCTTCAATGAGACACAACCACGTTGCTTCTTTAATTTTATTACCATAGACACAACTGCAGCGGATAAAACAAAATGCAGAGCCTGTCAAGTGTCCACCTGAGTAATGCTACATACAGTCGTGGAATGTGTAAACGCCGTGTAGTCGCTTTGAAAAAGAGTGGGGTCCACTATTAAAAAATTAATTTCTTTTCAGGTGGGTCTCTTATTTATTCACTTTTTTCAAAGCGACTGCACGGCGACTGCACGCTCACGACTGCAAGTATCATTTCTCTTTATGAAATCACTTTACATCTCATCCGATTTGAAGCTTTTCTCTGATATTTAGAACACGCCTAATGAATTCTTTATCTTATTCTTTAAAATAGATTATCAAAACTCATTTTTTTTATTTTATATATTAATTTTTACAATATGTCATCTATCAGTTTATCTATTTTTTCTCTATATTATTTAAATATTAATTTTTTATTCTTTTTAAATATTTCATTTCTACTAATAAATTTACAATATACATATATTTTTTTATATTTACAATTTATTTTTATATACAATATAAAATAATTCAGTCCTACACACGTAAAACAAAAATATATAAGCCAAATAAAAATTAAAAATAAAATCAAATATGAAAAAAATTGATTTAAAAATAATTCCAAGATATTTTAAAAAAAAATATATGTATTTTAAATGATGAACAATAAAAAGAATTTACTCATATGATAAAAATTTAAGTAAATAAAAATGAGAGAGTAAATAAAATATCAATAATAAAAAAAATTTTGCAGGATGAATTGTACTCATTACATGTAGCGAAATACTGTAGTTAAATGTATTTTAGAATTCATTTTAGTTTTTTTTTTAAAATAATTGTTTAAATTATTTACATTTTTTATATAATACAAAAGTTATTGAAAGTGCTCTAAGAGATTCTAAAAATGAAAAAAAAAATAGGTAGAAATGTAAATTTGGCCCTTGGTAACTGGGAGTCCTGGGAGTTGGGATAAAGTAATTAAAACACAAAGAAGCCACCTGAAAAGGGAATGGCAGAACCCAAAGCCACGTGTCTATCATTTGCTGCTGCACTAAAAAGGGTTTTGCAGAACCCAAAGCCACGTTCTCTGCTGCACTGAAAAGGGAGACGTAAGAACATTAGTATTAATTTCTCTATATATATTTTTAAAATCACATTTTTTAAGAGTTGATTTTACATATTAAAAAAAATTGTCACATAATTATGTATTTTTAAATTAAATAATAATTTTTTTTATTTTTTATTTTTTTTATATATTTTACCATTTTACCATGTAAATTCTATATATCTAAATATTATCAATTTCATATATCAAAATAATCAATTTTATCAATAAATATTAATATGTATTAAAAAACACTTTATATCATCAACTTAATATAAATTTCATATCTCAAAAACATTTTAATACAAATTCCAAAAAGTTTATTTTAATGGGTATGAAAGAGAAAAAACATTAAAAATAATATTTTGAGAGTGAATAGTACTTCTTCAAGTTTGAAGAAGCACTATTTATTTATTTTTTTAATCAAAGAGTTAGGGCTATATGTCCAATAATGACATTTTCTCAATTTTATTAATAGATCCTCACTTATAGCGGAGGAAAACCGTGGTTACATCATCAGCATCTGGAGTTTAAATAAAATCAAAACCCAACATGCAAAACAAAGACCAACCTAACCTGAAAAAAAAAAACACCTAAACAACTGCCAGATATAGATAAAAAAAACTAAACAACTCTCAAAGTAGGCAAACACCACACCAATCCAATCGCAAAATTCCTTTAAGCATATGAGGAATATTTCCTTAAATAAACTCTTCAGATCTTCCCTTACTACCTAGTCTCGCAAGCCAATCTGCTTCAGAATTTCCTTCTCGGAAAATATGTTGATACCGTACATTCATCCCAACGAGAAGACATATTATGCAAATATGAAGATAAAGATAAAGATGAATAAGCCATTGCTAGTGTTATAAGCACTTGTCTCATGTCTGCATTTCCATCGTTGCTATCTTCACCTTTGTCAAATTCTTTCCCAACATCCACTTCTTCGTTGCTATCAATGTAGAAGCTGTGATCTGAGATCGAGTTCTTCATCTTATTGTCTTAGATCTTTAACTTTGCAAAACTCGTACACATTAAAAAACCTTTCAACAACTATGCAAAACTCTGCATGCATTGGGATGTCCACGTTGTGCTTTTCATTCCAGTTAGGATAGCTCCCACCATCCTTGTTCATCCCTGTTCTGCAAAGGAACTGTGGATCTGTTCGGATTTTAATGGAGGAAACGAACGACCTAAGTCGAGAGAAGGAAGACAAAAACATGTATGTGGTTTCTGTGTTTGTTCGAAATTCTGAACTATAACGCAAAAGGTCTGTAATTGCTTTCTGTTTGCGGATGTACCCATGTATTGTTATGCAGGTACTGACCCAAATTTTATCCGAGCTAGAACTTGTAACCGGAACTTGGTTATCCGAATTCCGGACTAGGCCCCAAAAAAACTGGTCCGGATGAACAGTTTTAGTGGGATATCTCTATCGAAATTAAGAGGGTGCATATAGGTAAAAAAATGCAGATATTTGGATAATCCAATTAAGTACTTAGCCCTCTTTCTTTGAGTTTTTCTACTTATCATTCTCACACACCACACACCAACTGTTCTTTTTTTATTTTTTTTATTTTATTATTTTTAAACAAATTGAATTATTCTACTCATCATCCATATATCACACATTTGGTAAAAGGAAAAAAAAAGTATATTGTGTGGTGTGTGAGGATGATAAATTTTTTTTTTCTCTTTCTAAAGGGTGGATAATCGGATTTTATATGTACCCTATACTCGAATGGGTAGCGAATCCAGTTAATGGACAGTGACTAATACCTGCTATTTGGTTTTTGTATATATATATATATTTTAAAAATAGTTAAAAGTAAAATAATGATGATAATAATAATTTGAAATAAAAAATAAAAAATAAAAATGGGGGGCCACCAAAATATATTTTCAGGAATGTATCGAACAATTGACAGAGACGATGTGCACATTATTTGAAAATTAGAACCAAATGGCTAACAGGGAGGGCCACCAAGAACGAGTTCTCGAGGTCCAAGATCCTAGGAGATCATTCACAAGGAGAGTAAAGTTAAACCTCTCATATTTTAAAGGGGAGAACCCAGTAGGTTGGGTGTTTAAAGCAAACCAATTGAGTTTCACAAAACTCAACCTGCACAACATTTATTATTACATCATACCACATGCAAGGAGAAGCACTTATTTGGTATCAGGATGCTTGGGAGAGTGGTCATTTCAACAACTGGGAAACCTTCACCCAAGCTCTACAAATCCGACTTGGTCCCATTGCATACAACAATCTCATGGAAGCCTTGACAAGGTTGAAATAGACATCCTCAGTTTGAAGCTTACAAAACTGAGTTTGAAGCTCTCTCGAATAGGTTGAAAGGTCTGTCTGATGGACACAAACTTAACTGCTTCCTCAATGGGCTAAAATATGAAATCTACCTATCAATTAGAATCTTAAACCCAGCAAGTTTGGCCTTTGGGTTGGCCAAAATCCAAGAAGAATACCTAATCAACGCTAGAAATTATTATTATTATTATTATTATTATTATTTATTTATTTATTTATTTATTTATTTATTTATTTATTTATTTTGAGCCTAGGTTGCTCACTTTCATCATCTTTAATCTCAAGAACGTATCGATCTTATTTGATGTCAATCTTATTATGAATGTTATAAATGCCACATTCATCTTCCGGCTTCAACCATGTCAAAGAGAAAATGTGTTTCGTCTCATCCCAGATCAGGTACTGCAACTACCCATTGTTATTCATTACCAACCTTGTGAAATCTGAACTTCAATTAGTCGACAACTGTTTTGTTGGGTTTTTCAGAGGATCAGATATATTGTCAGGTTTGACGTTCTTGCTAAAATTGGATAACAAGTTGGCTATGGCACAAGGCATTTCATTTGAGGCTTACATGTAATAGGAACTTCAACACATGGGGGCTCCTCCAAAGATGGGGGAAATAAATGACATAAGCCCATTGTGCCTGCAAGGAAGATAACTTCAACTCAAATGAATGAAAAAAGGAGAAAATGCCTATGCTACCACTGTGATAAAAAGTGAAACCCAACTCACATATGCAAAACTCCCAAGATTTACCTAATACAAGGTTGTGATTGATCGGGTGAAGAAAAAAAAATAGAGGTATGTAGTGAAATCCAGAATAATGAAGATGGGTTGATAGGAGAACCTGAGAAAGGTTAACTTGAAACTTCCCTAAATGCCATAGTTGGTACTCCTACCCCTATTATGATGAGTTTGGTTGGGCTGGTTGGGGGAGAACATGTGGTCATTTTGGTGGCTCAGGAAGTACCCACAACTTCCTAGATCCCTCAGTGGCGCAAAGAACAAAATTAATGGTGGATAAGTTAGCTAAGCTAGCTATGAAAGTGGCGAATGGGGCTGTGATACAAGGTCAAGGCTACTACAGTGCTATCAACATCAAGATACAAGGTAACTATTTTTTTCCTCACTAGACATTCTAAAGCTAGGGTGATGTGATGTAGTATTATTGGTTAATTGGCCGGAAACCTTAGGTCTCATCATTTGGGATTTTTCTAAACTATTAATGAAGTTTGAGAATGGGAAACAAACAATTGAGTTTAAGGGGTTGAAATTGAAGCAACTGACTTTTGAGGGCAATAGCAAGGCAATATTGGCATCTATAGCCAAAGGGCAGGGGTTGTTCTTGCAGGTAAAACTTGAAGGAATGAACAATCAGTGTGTGGTTGATAATATTGAAATTGTGAAGTTGTTGAAAATCTATAAGGATGTTTTTGAGAATCCAAAGGATTAACCCCACCAAGGAGCCACGACCACAGGATTGTGCTAAAAGATGGTACCCAGGCCCATCTCCACTAGACCCTATAGATACACTTACTACAAAAAATATGAGCTTGAGAAAATAGTGGCTGAATTATTGAAGACTAGGGTAATTAGATAGAGTTCCAGCCCTTTTTCATCGCCGGTGCTATTAGTGCTCAAGGCTAATGGGAGCTGGAGATTATGTGTCGATTATTGGACACTTAATCAAGAAACTGTGAAAGACAAATTTCTAATTGTCGTGATAGACAAGTTACTGGATGAGTTGTGTGGGGGCAGTGATGTTTTCCAAATTGGATCTAAAATCTGGATACCATCAGATTAGGGTGGTGCCTAAGGAAATAGCCAACGAGCCTTTAGAACTCACGAAGGGCACTATGATTTCTTAGTGATGCCCTATGGATTCACTAATGAACCCTCCACTTTTCAGGGATTGGTGAATGAGATGTTTAGGCTTCTCTTGAGGAGATTTGTTTTGGTCTTTTGATGATATTCTAGTCTACAACAGGAGCTTCGCTAAGCCCTTAAACCACCTTAAACTAGTCTTGAAGTTGCTGCAACATCACAAGCTGTATGCGAAGTTATCAAAGTGTAAGTTTGGGGTAATTGAAGTGGATTATCTTGGTCATATCATCTCTGCCCAAGGTGTACAGGCAGACCTTGCGAAGGTAAAATCTATGCTAGAATGGGCAGTTCCCAAGAATCCTAAAGCCTTGAGAGGGTTCTTAGATTTGACTAGCTATTATAGAAAGTTTGTTAAAAATTATTGGTTGTTGGTAGCCCCTAACCAATCTCCTCAGGGAAAATGCATTTATGTGGAGCGTTGAAGCTAATCAAGCCTTTACTAAATTAAAAGAGGTTACATGTAACACCCAGTCCATTGAGGAGCCAAACCACCTACAAAATGCAAGGTTTTGATGTGTAAATTTTTCTTTTTTTTCCCCCCCTATTTACCTCCTACGTTTTCACAATTTTACCTCCCCGTGCTTGTCTCCTTCCCGTCAGTTTTTATTCTCACCAATTCATCCACCTTCACGCCACCTCATTTAAGTTTTCTATCTATTTCCTCAATTGCCTCTGAATTTGCCATGCCACACTACCCCCACAAACTCTTCCTTTGCTCCCTTATTTTCCCATAAGTTCTCACAACCCCACGTATGCCACTCACTGCCTTCCTCCATAGTGCACCGGGTGAAGCAGCACTACTGTCACTCCCTCAAACTGCAACCACCAAAACACAATGCAACAAGCCGCCAACCCCACTTCTGTTAAACCATACTCTTCCATTGTGACACCTAGTCAGTCCGAGTGAAAAGTAACCCACCCACCACGAAGTTTCCCATCACGACCAAGGAAGCCCCCATGTCTCACGGCGTCTCACCTTCACGGACTTCACTCCACCCTTGTCTCACGGAACAACCCCAAGCTACTGCAACGTGAGAGGACCCCATTGCTGCAGTCCGTTCCCGACGATAGATCAAGCACACCGTGAGCCTCCTTCACACCTCCTCCCTCTGATCAGCCATCTCCCAATTCCACCTAGCCGTGCACCACCACCCCACCTCACGAAAACCACCACGGTTGACACCACCACGAGCCACCTTTCTCACGGAAAACCCAGCCATTTATTCCCCTGTTTTTCCACAGCCGAAACAGAGCCACCCCTTTATAGCCATTCCTCAACTCCTTCTCAGTACCACCAGCCACAACAAGGTTACACAGAAACCGCTGGCGAAAAACTTTCCGTCACCCCTTATCCGCCTCACATCGCTTTGTTGCCTACGGTGAGCTACCTCTCCCTACCTCATGCTGAACTCCCTTCCTCCCACTCATCTCTCTCTCTGCCCCTCTCGCTCTCATTGCCCAGCATGGCAGCCTTGCCGCCGTACCCTCTCCTCTGCCCTTTAGCCGCGTCACCACAGTTCCTCCTGCCCAGCCCGTCGCACCTTGCCCTTCCACGCATATCTCGGTTTCAGTTGTATGTCCATGCCGCCGCACCTCAATTCATTTGTTTTTCATGTTTGTTGACTGAAAGAGTTTATTGTATATATATATGGGTAATTTTTGCAACCTAATAGAATATGAATTATTACTATTATGCCCTTATCATGTTTTCAAATGATTAAGTATTACAGAAGCTATTGTATAGTTGGTTTACGAAATAAATAAAATTACATTATTACCTTTGAGTTACAAGTTACATTATTGTGTTTTAAACTTTTAATATGTGTTAGTAAACTCTAAGTTACCTATATTTACAGAAATTATTTTTATAAGTTAAATTGATTTTAAGTAAGGTTTTCTTTCAAAAGTAAGAGATAATGTCGTAATTTTATTATGATCGAATTTATTAAATAATTATTGTTTTATAACTTAAAAAGGAATTTTGGTACAATTATGTTATTTAGTATTAAATTTGATAGTTTGATTTTTCAATCGTAAGTTAGTTATAATTTAATACTTTAGTCGAGGATTAAATTTATGATATTTTAGGCTTTCGCGGAATTTAGATTTTTAGGAAAATCAGTTACTTAGCGTTTCAATTGTAAGTATTGAAAAATTGTGTTAATTTCGGATATGTATGGGAGTACGTGATATTTTATAGGTGAAGATTAATTTTCGTCCTGTATTGCTACGGAGAAATCCTGAAAGGTTACAAAGTTCAGGTAAGCGGGGTCCATATACTAGTTTTGCATAAAAGAAATTAAATGAGGTTGACTTTGAAAATAAGCAGGTTGGTTTGTGAAAAGAAATCTGAAAACGACCTCAGATGTTTATTCTGCATATGCATAAATTCAATATAAGAGAAAGTATTTTCTGTCATGACTGGTGTAGATATGAGCTAATTTTGTGCATTCTGTTTCTGAACTATGCAAAAAGAGCGAATATGAAAATCTAAAAGTTTTTGTTATGAAAAAATGAAGATGTTTTGGATTCTGTTTATTTTTAACATGGGAAATGATCTGAAGCTATTCAGTATTTTGTTTTGATATGATGTGTCATTTGAAAACCTTGGCATGAAGTTTTGATTCTGTATCTGAATGTGATCTGATTTCGATGATGTTTCGTTCTATTTTGTTATGTTTCTGTTAAGGCCCAACCACGGGTATAATGATTGTTTATAATCCTACCACGGGAGTGAAACATGGTATACGGCCCAGCCATGGGTATAATGATAGTTTATAACCCTACCACAAGGATGAAACATGGTATACAGCCCAACCACGGGTATAATGGTGGTTTATAACTCTACCAGAGGGGTTTAACATGGTATTTGTCCCAACATGATGCTATGAGATGATATAAATATAATGATTCAGTTTGGATATGCCAAAAGATTTTCTTTTTGTGAACAAATTTGTTTTTCTGAAAATTTCGCTCTGATATTTTGTACAAAGTTTTGTTATGCATTCTGAAAGTAAATATGTTGTTTTTGCATACCGAACTTTATAAATGCTCATGTTTACATGGTAGTATATACTCTCTGCTTACTGAGTTGTTGATAACTCACCCCTTATCTCCTCAATATTTTTCTGATATTTTGATTGTTCAACTGATGATCAAGATTATGAGGCATTGGGTGAGATGATTTAATTATAGTGGTTTAAGCATATGAAGTTTTTATGAGTATTGTCGATCTTTATTAAGAAATTTTATTGTGTTATGATGACTTGGCATTTTGAAAAATTGGTTATATTGAGGAAATTAGATTGAATCGAATTTTCTATATGCTATTGGGAATTTGGAGTCTATTTTTATATTGTTGAAAGATGAGTTTAAGGGTTAGGAAATAACTATCAGACCCGTGCGGGACCGAGGCGTTACATTACTACTCAGCCCCCGGTACTTAAGCTACCATATTTTTTGTGTCCCTTCACTATAGAGTGTGATACTAGTGGGGAAGGGATTAGGGCTATCCTAATGCAGTTTGGACAACCAATAGGTTTTATGAGCAAGGTGTTGAAGGGAAAGGCTTTACTCCTCTTCATATATGAAAGGGAATTGTTGTCGTTAGTGATGACAATACAGAAGTGGCATCCTTACCTTTTGGGACAGTCATTTGTGATTAAAATAGACCGGCAAGCGTTGAGATTTTTATTAAAGCAAAGGGTAGGGACTAAAGCACAATAAAAGTGGCTCACAAGACTAATGAGGTACGCGTTTAAAATTGAATATAAGAAGGGGATTGGATGCCCTTTCTAGAAGGGAAGAGTATGGGAAAGACATAGGAGGGGTACTGGCATAGATCATTTTTCCCCTCCAAAGTGGATTGAAGATCTCAAGCAGAGTTTCCAGCTTTCTCCTAAGTTCAGAGATCTGCTTAGTAAGCTCAGAGATGAGCTATAGGTTCCTAAGAGGGTCACTTTACAACATGGGCTTATTGTGAACAAGGGAAGACTCATAGTGGTGCTTGATTCCTCCTTTAAAGGGAGAGTTCTGCATAGATCCTATGGCTAGGCACTCAGGCTAGCTCAAAACTTACCAAAGAGTTAAAAGAGATTTTATTTGGGCAGACATGAAGAAAGACATCAAAAAGTGGGTTAATGAATGTGACATATGCCAGGCTACTAAGTATGAGACCATGCTCCTAGCAAGGATACTGTAACCACTTCCTATACCCCGGCAAGCCTAGACTGACATCTCTATAGACTTCATAGATGGGTTGCCAAAATCGAAGGGGGTCACTGTCATCTATGTAGTTGTGGATCGATTTACCAAATATGGTCATTTTGTGGCACTCTCTCATCCCTGCACAGGTCAAGATGTGGCCTAGACGTTTATGGAATCAGTGTTCAAATTACATGGGTTTCCTAGATCTATTGTGTCCGATAGGGGTCCCGATTTTCTAAGCTCTTTTTGGAAGAACTTATTTTCTCTACAAGGTACTACCCTTAATTATAGCTCTACCTATCACTTAATAGGAGTTTGGAAGGATACCTTCGATGTTACACAAGTCAGAAACCCAAGACATGGAGCCAATGGCTACTACTAGCGAAGTGGTGGTACAATAGTTACTACTACAGTTCCACAAAGCTCACTCCTTTCGAGATTTTATATGGTTACCCACCCCTAAACTACTAGCATGCATCCCAAAACTTCAAACAATGATTCGGTGAATAAGTTACTAAAAAGCAAAGCTCACATTTTGAATCTTTTGAAAGCAAATATCGAAGCAACACAGAATTGAATGAAAATTGATGTAGACAACAAAGAACCAAGAGGGATTTCAAGGAAGGGGACTGGTTTTAGCTTCATCTCCAACCGTACCATTAGAAGATAGTGGCCGTCCACCATAACTTGAAGCTTGCTCTGCGCTTCTATGGGCCTTTTCAAGTGATCCAAAGACTTAGATTTGTGGCCTACCGTCTAGATTCACCATCCACCTCCAAGATCCATTCGATTTTTCACATCTCTTGCTTAAAGCGGAAGCTAGGGGAGCATTTAGCCACTCCCCACCTTACGCCTCATTAACGACTTAAGGGAAGTCCTACCGGAGCTAGAGGCACTTTTAGACCGCCTTCTCAAGCGACAAGGCCATAGACTAGTGAACGAAGTTTTGATAAAGTGGGTAGGAGCCTCTTCGGAAGATAATAATTGGGAAAAATTGTAGAAGCTTCAAATCCTATACCTACACCTTGTGGGCAAGGTCCTGTAAGCATGGGAGATTGTCTCGGTGCTTCATGAAGGAGAACATAGAGGGAAAAAGATAAAAGTGGGATCTTTCATCTTTGTGGAAGATGAAAGTACGGGACGAGGGAATGAAGAAATGAAGCAAAGTTTCGTGAAAAGGAGGGCCACAGAACACTCGATTATTTATCTATAATTTAAAATATATCACAAAATCTCATTTTTTTTATTTTATATACTGACTTTTACGTTATGTCATCCATCAATTTATCTATTTTTTCTTTATATCATTTAAATATTCCTGGAGGACTAGAGGTGGCGGTTGAAGAAGCTCTCGTGGGGAGGAGTCACAGGTGGACTTGGGGAATTTGAGGTGGGGTTTGGGAGGGGAGTAGGGGGGAACGCAGGTCTGCGGGGTTTGGAGAAAGAGGAGGAGAAGGGTGAGGCTGGCTATGGTGATGGAGGCGAAGGATAGCCTGTGAAGGAAGATTTGGATGTGCCTATCCATTTTCATTGTTGAGGATCGATCTGAATGGTTTGGTTCATTCTTGACGAGTGCGACGGCGCCAGATGGAAATGAGACGGCGAGACTGGCTGAGGGAAGGTTATATTTGTTTTGTACAGAGGAACAAGAGAGATGGAAAGAATGGAGATGATTATATATATATATAATTATATATATATATATATATATATATATATATATATATTCTGGATATAACCCGGTGTGTTTCTACAACCAGTCAGCCTCCCATTCGTTGGTGTATTTCTCCCAGTTGTAAAGAAACAACAGACAACTAACTGTACTGTCAAAACATATTTAGGACAATAAACACATCACAAAGCTGACTTATCTCAGCAAACTTCATAGTGCTGCTTCATATGAAACACAATCAGATCATCATTCATATTGATGTTTCTCGCAAACTAGAAGTCCATTCGGTACTTGTGTGTGCTCGACTTGAAGAACTTGCTGTGCTAGACAGGCCTTTTCTAAGAACGAAAGCTGGTTGTCTAGGAGTTGGAACTGTCGCAGTCTCACTGTCAAGCATGGCAATGATATTTGAGATGGTGGGGCGGTCACTTGGGTCTTCTTGTACGCATAAGAATGCAATATTAACGCATTTCAAGAACTGATCAACATTGCAACTCTCCCGCAAGGATTGGTCCATTGAGTCCAACACCCTGTTTTCTTCCCACAATCTCCATGCCTGATACATTTTTTAAGTAGATATTGGTATGAAGTATAAGACCACAAAAAACAGAACTGATGATTATGAAAAGCTATAAATTGCTTACATAAGCTACAAGGCTCATGGCTTCTTCTGATTGATAAAATCCTATATTCTTTTTTCCACATATTATCTCAAGGAGAACTATTCCAAAACTATAAACATCGGATTTGACTGAGAAAATTCCATTTAATGCATACTCCGGAGACATATAGCCCCTGCATTAGAAAAATTTCCAGTCAACAAAGTTGGCACATGCATGAGTTTTGTTCAATTGAGTTTGGAGATTGAGAATTGTGGTATTCTAGTATACAAAAATGAGCTTTCAGAGTTATATTGACTACCATAAACTTACAAAGTTCCGGCTACTCGGGTTGTGTTATCCCCAGTTTCTTTTCCTCCAACCATCCTTGCCAAACCAAAGTCAGATATTTTGGGGTTCATCTCCTCATCAAGAAGAATGTTGCTGGTTTTCAGATCTCTATGGATGATCCTCAATCTAGAGTCTTGGTGAAGATAAAGAAGTCCTCTAGTTATTCCCAAGATAATGTTGAAGCGGATGTTCCAGTCCAAAAGCATGCTTTGATTTTTATCTTGCAAGGTTTCCATTTTCCATTGAAGAACACAATTTTAGAACAGAAACAAATTAAGCTTTTACTCAAATAAGATACTGTTTTATCAAGCACCGTAAGAAATTAGGGATTTGGTTTAGAAACTAACCAAATATAAATGAGTCTAAGCTTCTGTTTGGCATGTACTCATAGAGTAAAATCTTTTCATCTCCATTTATGCAATATCCTCGAAGTCTAACAAGATTCCTATGTTGGAGTTTTGAAATCAGCACCACCTCATTTTTAAATTCCTGTAAGCCTTGTCGTGATACACTTGAGAGCCTCTTTACAGCAATTTCATGACCTCCTGGAAACGTACCCTGCGACAAAATTACCCACAATATTACTGCTAACAGAAACTATTACAATGAACATACTAAATGATGCTTCTAAATTACCAGGTAAACAGGCCCATAGCCACCCTGCCCGAGCCTGTTTGCGTCTGAGAAGTTATTTGTAGCGGCTAGTATGCAGTCCAAATCAAAAAAGGGTACTTCTATGCCTTGCCCATCTTCTTCTATGGACCCAACCGAGTCTATCAAGTCTTTGACATGTTTTTCACTGTCCAATGCGTGAAGTGCTTGTTTTCTTTTCTCCCTTATCACTTCTGAATGCCGTAGACAGCATGTTTAGTATTTACATGTTAATTACAGGATTCAACTACTAAGTGGTTTCATTCTGAATCAAATGGGGTATAAAACTAAAGATTGTGGAGTTACCTTGCCTCTTGGCCATCTTTCTTATATACATAAAAATAATGATGCAAGCGAGAGCAGTCACACATGCAAGAGGTAACACAACAATCAGGAGCAATGGAATCTTTCTCGTTGAAGGCTGATCTTTTGAAGGCTCTTTCGAAGGCTCTTCTGAAGACGTAGGAAAATCACCTTCTACAAGAAAGAAAGAGGACATGTCTCACTTAGATATTTAAAATATTGAAATGACTCTTCTTGAATAGGTCTGTGACGATGTTCAAGATCAAATGGAAAAAACAGATATTGCTAAACAAGAAAGTAGTTTCAATAGAACAGACTCCTCTTTAGCAATAACATCACACTGGTCTAATCTGCAGAGGCATCTGACATAGCCATCCTAACCTTTAGTACAATTCAAATTTGAGCCATCCCACCGGAAGTTTGGATGGCAAAGGCACCTCAGCTTTCCATCTATGGTTGCATTGCAAGCTGAATTTGGCCAATCTTTGCAGCCCTCGGATGAAGTACAGGTTGGCTCCATTAATGGTGGCTTCCAACTAAACTCTACGCCGACTTTATTTTTGCTTTGTCTAGAAGCGTTCGCTCTGCCTTTCAATTGACCAATGGAGTTGCCTATATCAGTAATAAATTTGCTGGTCGAAAAAAATGGCAATGACTCATTTAGCCACGGAATTATTCTTGAATTCCTAGCATCAAGATATTCTTGGAATTCGACTTGGATGACAATGTTTCGTGCACTTGGATCGATGCTAACAACACGTTGGGCGCCATTGGGTGCCTTGAAGTTAACCTGGCCTGACGAGTTGTTGCAGTCGAAAATGAAGTACATGGGGTCACCACAATCTTGTCCCGTGCTCAAGGGATAGGGGATCGTATATGTGCCACAAGGCTCACAAGTCCTTGCAGTTGATTCTGCAAGATTATAAAGTTAAAAATAGAAAATATACACTAAAAATTGAGCTTTGCCCCTTGTAGTTTTAGGAACCTGTTTAGCATTAAAACATGTTACATTGGCCAAATCAGACTGCCTAACAAAATCAAAGATTTTGAAGTCCAGGTGAGAGTTGATTGTTTCTCACTTCCTTTTCCTTATCTATATTCTCTTTTTTTGAAAAGTAGCTATAATACAATATTGGCCAATTCAGCTATTGAATCAACTCCTAATATTCTTACATTTTTAAAAGGATTACCTATGTCAGCTTTTGCTACGCGAACACAGAGGTTACGACCAAGGTGCTTATACTCCTCTTGAAGATCACCTATATTCTCATTCCAAACCCAGCAGATATTGTCACTAACAGTAGTAGTATCACCTCTTTCCGTGATGTTTTCAGCTTCCTGATATGAATAAGCGACGCACTGGCTACTTTCAAGACAACTCGTTTCACATTCTGTTTCATTTGCTACCTTGAAATCTGAATATGGGTCGCTCACTTTCATCATCTTTAAGCTCAAGAATATATCGATCTTATTTGATGTCGACGTCAAATTTCTGATGCACCCACCAGAAAAATCTCCGGAATCCCAATCAACAGGGTGAGTAGGCTTGAACCCCGGCAAACATTTGCATAGAAATGGCCAATTGTTAATATTGCAGCTCCCAAATTTCCCACAATAGTTATAAATGCCACATTCGTCTTCCGGCTTCGACCATGTCAAAGACCAAATGCGCTTCGTCTTATCCCAGGTCAGGTACTGCAACTGCCCAGTGTTATTCATTACCAACCTTATGAAATTTGAACTTCGCTGTTTTGATGGGTTTTTCGGAAAGTCTATTTTATAGTAATGTTTGACGCTCTCGCTGAAATTGGATAACAAGTAGGGTATGAGATAAGGCATTTCATCTGAGCTCGAGAACGTACCTGGCATCCGACCTTTCCAGTGAGGGAGATATTTTTTTGACACAACATAGTGGCCCTCTCCTTGTTGATCTAGCTTAAAAGTGTATAGCCCACTTCCAGGGTCATCATCCTCTTGCCATGAAGTTAATGTGAGGTTTTCATCCATCTTCATACCTGAAAGAAAAGTATCGGTTGGATTTTTGAAGCTCTCCCACAAACTCGTCGGCATGTGATCATCGCTTAACACTAAGTTTCCAGAATCCATGAGCTTCACAGTTCGGTTTGTAGAGGAGGATCTCTCAAGAGTTGTAGACCAATATTGTTTACCAGTACTGCTATCCAATACCTTGAGGTTTCCATCTTCTGCAATTCGGAAAACACCAGTAACGTCCGCCGGCAATGGGTTGTCTCGGTTGGCAACCCATACAACTGTATCTCGGTCCCATTTATAGCATATTCCGACGAATATTTTGGGGCTAGTGGTGTCGTTCCTAGTGGTAAAGAATCTGAGTTCAAACGTTCCTTCAGCGGAGACAAGAGTTCCACTCTCAGAAATAAACTCGCCATGCTTAAGAATATCTCCAGGATAGCAATTTACATGAAGAGAGGACGCCAGGAAGAAAAAGACACAAGATAGCAAGCATCTTGAAGACGATCGTCTGTTGAGTGTTCTTCTATGGCTTGCCATTCATTCATTCTCAGAAACCTGGCAGCCTAGCAAAATTGTGATTTCCACTCCGAGCGAGCGCATCACTCACTGCGCACTATATTTCTTGGATAAATGTTGTAGCACTATTTTGTATACAATAATTGCGCATCAGATTGTATTATTGCGCATCAGATTGACTACGAAAAGACTAAAAAGAAAGTCGGGGTTTACAATTTTCAGTTATAGAATGTTGAATTTAATGTGCGTAAATATAAAATTCAAATAAAAAAATTATTTTTTTAATAATAAATTCCACTATTAATCATATGATAGGAAAACTAATTAAAAACTGTAATGAACAATGAACAAAATACTTGATAAAGTGCACATTACAATATTTAAATTGTTTTGGGATGCAACGTAATAAAATTAATAAATAAATAAAAATAGTTTGTAATTATTAGATCCCCAGTGAAACACTCTACTAGCATACTAGCCAACCAATTACATTAGGTAGGACTTAATAGAAAGGTAAAGCAAAGTTCGTTGTCGTTGTTTTACGAAAAGAACAATGATAACTTTTTTTAATTATATTTTAAATTAAATATATTTTTATAAAATATTTTATAAAAATATTCATTATTTAAAACATAATTGTGATAAAGCTTATATATGTATATTTTTCTCAATAAAAGTAATTCTGTTTTTTCTTTCACTGGAGGCTCTCTCTCGAGACACTTTGTAAGAAGAAAGCTTCTGCCAAGGCTTATTATTTTTAAGAGTAATGCTACACAATCTCTCCAACCTCCACACGTCATTTTTTTTTTTTAAATTTTTAATATTTTTTTTAAATTTTTTTTTGAGTTTATTCTTTTTAAAATAATTTTATTTTTCTATTCATTATTCATATATTAAAAATTTGATGAAAGAAAAAAATAATAAAATTTAAAAAATGTGTGGTGTGTGGAGGATGGGAGGTTGTGTAGATTTTTTCTATTTTTAAAGGTGATTTCTCTTTTGATTTTAACTTATCATTTTAATTATTTCGTTGAAATTTTATGTAATTTCCATAAACAAAAAAGTTACTTAAAATAATTTGTTGAATATTGTGGAGCTTGGTTTAGTCTGCTCGAGCAGAGCATTTAGGTGCTCGAGCGGAGACGCTACACAAAGAATTCGCGCAAGATCTACTCGACATGGAGCTCAAGTTGATACGATACAGAGAGTTTTCTCGACAATCGCTCGACATGGCGCTCAAGCGGAGTTCAGATAGAGAGTTCGCTTATGAGCTGCTCGACACATGGTTCGAGCAAATGGCCAGTAAACAAATTTGCTCGATACGCACTTGACATGCTGCTCGAGTGAACATCACTTATTTTGAGAAATTAGAGTTTACGCCGTGTACTGTATTTAAATGTTATTTTGTATTATTGTGGCCATACGAAAGTGCACAGTAGTCGCCCCATACACTATATTTGTAATTCCTCAAGAAATAAAATCCTCTGTAGTTTCGTAGATGTAAGCAAGTTGCCGAATTACGTAAATCTTGTATCGTGTGATTGTTTGATTGCTCTTTTCTTCTTTACTTTCAAATTTTGTCATATTTTTTACAACATAATTCACATTGGTTATTACGATTGAAAAAGAAAAATAGAACAATAACGACATTTTCCTTATAAAATAGCTTTTTGAGTACTCCTTTTTGTTTTTGTTGCGTTTTTCCTCTCCTGTCCACAGTTATTTTATATGATTGATAACTAAGTGAGACATGTAGTCTTTATATCACATTATATACATTTATGATGCTCCCTTGAGTTAATCATTTGGGTGTTTTAGGGCCAAAATAGAATTCTTCCTCAATATGGGATATCTCTATCAGAATTAAGAGTGTGCAAATAGGTAAAAAAATGCAGATATCTTGATAATCGGATTGAGTAAGTGGCCCTCTTTCTAAAGGGTGGATAATCAGATTTGATATCTATCCTATACTCGAATGGGTAGTGAAACTGGTTAACGGATATCGGCTACCTACTATCCAGTTTTTGTATATTTTTTTTAAAAAAAAAATAGGTAAAAGTAAAAAAAATATATAATTCAATTTGAAATAAAAAATAAAAAATAAAAGAGAGGGCCACCAAAATATATTTCAAGGACCATATGGAGTAATTGACAAACATGATGCGCACATTATTTGAAAATTAGAACCAAATGGTTACCAGGGAGGGCCACAAAGAACGAGATCTCAAGGTCTAGGACCCTAGAAGATCATTCACAAGGGGAGTAATGTTAGATTTCCCACATCTTGAAGGGGACAACCCAGCAGGTTAGGTGTACAAAGCAAGCCAATACCTTGAGTTTCACCTAACTCAACCAGTGCAACATTTATTAATGACATCATACCACATGCAAGGAGAAGCACTTATCTAGTATCAATATGCTTGGGAGCGTGGCCATTTCAACAACTGGGAAACCTTCACCGAAGCTCTACAAATCCGATTTGGTCCCACTACATACAACGATCCCATGGAAGCCTTGACAAGGTTGAAACAAACATCCTCAGTAGCAGCTTACAAAGCCAAGTTTGAAGCTCTCTTGAATAGGTTGAAAGGTCTGTCTGATGTACACAAACTTAGATGCTTCCTCAGCGAGTTGAAAGATGAAATTTTCCTACTAATTAGAATGTTAAAACTAATAAGTTTGAATGCGGCCTTTGGGTTGGCTAAAATCCAAGAAGAATACCTAGTGAACACTAGAAAATGGTTGAATGTTATGGCCTTACCTGCAATGGGAACTTTAACACATGGGGGCTCCTCCAGCGATGGGGGAAATAAATGGCATAAGCCCTTTGTGTCTACAAGGAAGATAAATTCAACTCAAATGGATGAAAAGAAGAAGGAGAAAAGGCCTATGCTACTATTGTGATGAAAAGTGGAACCCAGCTCGCATATGCAAAACTCCCAAGATTTACCTAATACAAGATTGTGATCAATCGGGTGAAGAAAAAAATAGAGGTAAGTAGTGAAATCTAGAATAATGAAGATGGGTTGATAAGAGAACCTGAGGAAGGTGAACTTGAAATTTCCCTAAATGCCATAGTTGGTACACCTACCCCTAATATGATGAGATTGGTTGGGGCAGATTTGGCGAAGAATTGGTGGTCATTTGGTAGATTCAGGAAGCACCCACAACTTTCTAGATCCCTTAGTGGTGCAAAGAACTAAATTAATGCTGGATAAGTCACTTAAGGTAGCTGTGAGAGTGGCTAATGGGGTAGCAATACAAGGTGAAGGCTACTGTAGTGTTGTCGATATCAAAATACAACATAACCATTTTTTCCCTCACTATACGTTTTAAAGCTAGGGGGATGTGAAGTAGTATTAGGAGTTAATTGGTTGGAAACTTTGGGTCTCATCATTTGAGATTTTTCTAAACTATCAATATAGTTTGAGAATGGGAAACAGACAATTGAGTTTAAGGGGCTCAAACTGAAGCAACTGACTTTAGAGGGTAGTAGCAAGTCAATATTGGCATCTATAGCCAAAGGGAACGGGTTGTTCTTGTAGGTAAAACCTGAAGGAATGAACAATCAGGATGTGGTTGATAATGCTGAAATTGTGAAGTTGTTGAATATCTACAAGGATGTTTTTGAGGAATCCAAAGAATTGCCCCCACCAAGGAGCCATGACCACATGAATGTACTAAAAAATGGTACCCAACCCATCTCCACTAGACCCTATTGATACCCTTACTACCAAAAATTTGAGCTCGAGAAAATAGTGGCTGAATTACTGAAGACTGGGGTCCAAGTTCTTGCCCTTTTTCATCGTCGGTGCTGTTAGTGCACACGGAAGATGAGAGTTGGAGATTATGTGTTGATTATCGAGCACTTAATCAAGAAACTGTGAAAGTCAAATTTCCAATTTCTGTGATAGACGAGTTACTAGATGAGTTGTGGGAGGGCAGTGGTGTTTTCCAAATTGGATCTAAGATCCGGATAACATTAGATTAGGTTGGTGCCTGAGGACATAGCAAAACAACCTTTAGAACTCATGAAGGGCACCATTAGTTCGTAGTGATGCCCTTGGGGCTCACTGTACCCTCTGCTTTTCAGGGGCTGATGAATGAAGTGTTTAGGCCTTTCTTGAGGATATTTGTTTTGGATTTTCTATGATATTCAAGTCTATAGCAAGAGCTTGGCTAAGCACATAGACCACCTTAAGCAGGTGTTGAAGCTGTGGCAGCATCACAAACTGTATGCGAAGTTATCAAAGTGTAAGTTTGGGGAGTAAGTGAAGTGGATTATCTTGGGCAAATCATCTCTGTCCAAGGGGTACAACAGACCTTGCCAAGGTAAAATCTATGCTAGAATGGCCAGTTCCCAAGAATCCTGAAGCCTTGAGAGGGTTCTTAGGTTTGACTTGCTATTAGAGAATTTTTTTTAAAAATTAAGGGTTGTTGCTAACCCTAACCAATCTCCTTAGGGAAAATGCATTTATGTGGAGCACCGAAGTTGATTAAGCCTTTACTAAGTTAAGAGGTTGCTACTCAGCCCCCGGTACTTAAGCAACCAGACTTTTCATGTCCCTTCACTATATAGTGTGATGCCAGTCGGAAGGGATTGAAACCGTCCTAATGCAATTTTGACAACCTATAACTTTTATGAGTAAGGTGTTGAAGGGAAAGGCTTTACTCCTCTCCACATATGAAAATAAATTGTTGGCCTTAGTGACAGCTATACAGAAGTGACGTCCTTACCTTTTGGGACAATCATTTGTGATTAAAATAGACCAGCATGTATTGAAATTCTTATTAGAGCAAAGAGTGGGGACTGAAGCACAGCAAAAGTGGCTCACAAGACTATTAGGGTATGAGTCTAAAATTGAGTATAAGAAGGGGATTGGACAGATGGTTGTAGATGCCCATTCTAGAAGGGAAGAGGATGGGGAAGACATAGTTTGCTAGCCCGGATCACTTTTCCCACACCAGATTGGATTGAAGATCTAAAGCAGAGTTATTAGCTTTCTTCTGAGTTCATAGATCTGCTTAGTAAGCTCAGAGATAAGCTAGAGGTTCCTAAAGGGGTCACTCTACACCAGGAGCTTATTTTGAAGAAGGGAAGACTCGTGGTGGTGGCTGATTCTCACTTTAAAGGGAGAGTTCTTCAATATATACATACAGATCCTATGGTTGGGCACTCAGGCTAGCTCAAATCTTACCAAAGAGCTAAAAGGGATTTTATTTGGGTAGGCATGAAGAAAGACATCAAAAAGTGGGTGAAGGAATGTGACATGTGTCAAGCTACTAAGTATGAGACCGCGCTCCCAGCAAGGCTATTGTAGCCACTTCCTATACCCCAGCAAGCCTAGACTGACATCTCTATAGACTTCATAGAGGGGTTGCCAAAATCGAAGGGGGTCACTATCATCTATATAGTTATGGATCGATTTACAAAATATGGCCATTTTTTGGCACTGTCCCACCTTTACATAGCTCAAGATGTGGCCCAAAAATTTATGGAATCAATGTTCAAACTGCCCGAGTTTCCTAGATCTATTATGTCTAATAGGGATTCCGATTTCCTAAGCTCTTTCTTGAAGAGAGCTTATTTTCTCTACAAGGTACTACCCTTAATTACAGTTCTTCCTATCACCCACAAAGCGACGAACAGACAGAGGCACTTAATAGGAGTTTGGAAGGATACCTCCGGTGTTACACAAGTCAGAAACCCAAGACATGGAGCTAGTGGCTACCACTAGCGGAGTGGTGGTACAATAGTACCTACCACAGCTCCACAAAGCTCAGGCCTTTCGAGGCGTTATATGGTTATCCACCTGCTAAACTACTAACATACATCCCAGGAACTTCAAACAATGATTCTGTGAACCAATTATTGAAAAGCAGAGTTCAAATTTTGAATCTTTTGGAAACAAATCTCAAAGCAACACATAATCAAATGAAGATTGATGTAGATAGAAAAAGAAAAGAGAGGGAGTTCAAGGAAGGGGACTGGGTTTACCTTCTTCTCCAACCATACCGTTAGAAGACCATGGCCATGCTCCATTACTTGAAGCTCCCTCTGAATTCTATGGGTCTTTTCAAGTGATTCAAAGACTTGGATCTATGGCCTACCATTTGGATTTGCCCTCCACCTCCAAGATCCATTCGATTTTCAAGTATCTTGCTTAAAGCAGGAAGCTAGAGGAGTAGATTCAACCATTCCCCACCCCCACTAATGACTAAGGGAAGTCCTACCAGAGTTAGAGGCAGTTTTAGACCACCGTCTCAAGCGACAAGGCCATAGACCAATGATGGAAGTTCTGATCAAGTGGGTAGGAGCCTCTTGTGGAAGCTTCAGACCTTATACCTACACCTTGTGGATAAGGTCTTGTAAGTAGGGGGATTGTCAAGGTGCTTCATGGAGGAGAACGTAGGGAGAATAAGATAGAGGTGGGACTTTTCAGCTTTGTAGAAGATGAAGGTACGAGATGAGGGAATGAAGAAATGAAGTGAAGTGTCGTGAAAAGGGGGGGCCTTATCAATAGATTAAATGGTTGCTTTTACTTTATCTTAAAACATTGCGTTTAGGCAATGTACAACATATTACAGTGGTATAGCAGGTCATTTTATTCTTTTACTTGAAGTTTGGTCGAAGAGGGGTATGGGTACTAAGTGCAAGGATAGAAATGGGGAAAGACATTCTGAAACTTGTAAGAAATTGAAAGACTTTTGGAGGTTTGGGTTGCCTTGAATCACCCATAGTTTTATGAAATTACACTTCCATTTCCAATTCCTGTTTCCATTCCAATCTTGATTTTCCAAATCTACAGTAGTTCCTTTAAACCGTAGAGGACTTTAATTGAGAGCTTTAACACGGATTAGGCTGCTGGAGCTAGAATAAAAAATATTCGACCATTCTGATGGGCTAAATCAGTTGGATTTATCTAGAACCAAAGTTGAAGGTTTCGACTAAATCTATGCCCTATCTAGCCGGCTCCAGCAAAATCGATTCCATACTTTGATGAATTTCAACTGTCTTTCGAGATGGCGGTCGGAGTGGTGATCAGAGGTGGTATGTAAATTAATTAACATTATTGGTGTTTGGGTTTAAAGTTTAAACTTCCTATTTTAGATTTTTTTTTTATGGGTAATGATACGCTTACCACCAGTTACTACTAGTATATTACCCAAGTCCACGTGGCAGTTTTTTTTTGCTTCCACTACCTTTCATTCAAAACTAGAGGTGGGCAATGGGGCTTTGCCCCTTGCTGCCCTGCCCACGCATGGTGGGGTGAGCAAGCTCGCCCGCACATGCGGAAAGGGGGGGGGGGGTTCGTCTCTAAGGGCAAAACACCAGTGGGGGCGGGGGGCTGTATGGCCCTAGTAGGGCCCCACCCTATGCCCCGCCCCTCATATTTAATTTTCTTTTTTATGTAAATATATATTTATACATATTTATATATATTTATTATTTTTATTATATATAAATATAGTAATAGTAATATGTATTAATTAGAATGTTACTTAATACTTTATGTAAGATCCATGCCAAGGCAATACAAGAGTCCTACATTGCTCAAGTGTGAGACTTGTATTCCCAAGGTAATCTATAAAATAGTCATTCTACTACACTACAACTTACACAAAGTATGTACTAGAAAATTTTAAAACTACATACTTTTTAAATTATAGTCATATTTACAAATTAAATTTATGATTGGGTCTAAAAATATTTTTTTGATAACTTTTGGGCCCATGAATAATTTTTGGGCCTAGTGGACTGTCGTCAGTTATTGAAGTGGGCGGTGGGCTGGGGGCAAGGTCTGGCCCCGTCCTCCGGCATCGAGGCAGGGGGCGAGGGTAAAAATCCCACCCCCTGCTCATGAGGGGCGGGGGGAGGGTAGGGGCTACCTCGCCCCGTAGGGTGCAGGTAGCACCCCTACGTGTGATAACTCACCAAGAGCAAAAAGAAACTGTGCGATGGAGCTGGTGGAATGACAGATTTGGTGGTCGAAGAGAATCGAGCTAACGGTGGCTCCCCTTATGGGTGACAGTGAAGTTCTGAGAGGGAGGACATAGAGAGAGAGAGAGAGAGAGAGATAGAGAGAGAGAGAGATGTGTGAGAGAGAAACGAAGAAGTGACAGTGGGCTTATCGAAAGGAAAAACAAATGGTGGACTCGGAGTGGCATGTTGTGCCCAGCGACACTTTTTGTGCAGGTGGGGCGACTTGGAGGGGCTAGCAACGTGCGGTGGCTTCTGGAGATGTAGTGGTGGCTGGTTTATGTTATAGAATTTCTCAGTTTCGAGTGTAGCAGAATAGAGCACTATTTTTGGATATTTCTGATAGCTTGGTGACCATGGTGTAGGGCTACATGAAAGTGCTTGGTGGCTTGCGGCTAGGTGGTTCGTGGTTAAGATGAGACATCGATTTATGTAGAGGAAGGGCTCACGGTGTGGATGTTTTACCATGGAGGACGGACTGCGACAGTTGGGTCTTCTCTTGATGCAGCAGCTTGCTGCTTTTCCATGCGACAAGGGCGAAGGGTAGGAGGCTGTGTCTTAGCAACAATGGTAGGAGTAGCAGTCCTAGGTTGAGGGTGAGAGTTGGCTTCATCGTGGCTATGTGTACTGGGCAACAGTGGCTAGCTTGCTCCTAGGCATTTTCTAGACGTGGAGACGTGGGGTGGGGGCGTGTGGACTGAGGGTGGTGGTTGGTGGTGTACGTGGAGGGTTGACGTTCCTTGTAGTTACTCTAGGCTGGCGGCTTGAGAAATTTGTAACGCCCCTTTTTGGTTGTTTCTGACGTGGTGGGTTCCTCTAATGGGCATTGGTGGATGTTTCCATGGGTTGGGTGGTGGCTGAAATCTCTCGACAGTGATGCATGGTGCGACGGCCTATCATGGATTGAGTGGAGGGAAGGTGCTGGTTTCTAGCGTTGGTGAGTCCGAGTGAGAGAGATTGTGCGACATGCCATGGCCTGCCATGGATTGAGTGGAGGGATGAGATAATTTCTGAGGGAGTGGTGTGAACTAGGGAGGACGAGAAAGAAGAAATAGGAAGGGAATAAAAATTGTCTGGGAAAAGGGGAAAAATCGTCGAGGGTGGGGTGTTTCGTGTAGATGTATGTGGGAAGGAGGAAAAAATAAAACAAAGGAAAAAGAAAAAACTTAGGGTTTCTATGGGCTTGGGCTTGGGTTTTATTGTGGACTTGGGTGTTACATCCTCCCTTCCTTATAAAGTTTTGGTTCTTGAAATTTGCTTGTACCTTAAGTGATGCCTACAAACATAACTGTCACATCCAATGCACGCCTATTTTAATTCTCGATTATTATTTTCGAACCTAATTTTCCAAGATTTGAACTTTTTGATAATTTGTCCGGTGCCTTAAATACCTTCTAATTCAGGCACATAGTATTGATCGTCATACGCTCCAGGGTCTAATTCAAGTCATAAACCTCAACAATGTGCTCGATTAAATGCTTACTAAAAATTCTCACTCAACTTCTTAACCAAACTTCATTTAAAATAGTACATCAAACTATTAACCTCATATGGATAGTAAAATAAAACTCTCCAAAATCCGGGGTCCTAAATCTCACACTCAATTCACGAAGTAATCCAACTTAGCTCGGGATGCCTAAAAATCTCTCATTCTTATAAATCTTCTAAATTGGAATCTATAGCCATGATATTTAAGTCCTATGTGATCTCAAGTCGCAACTAATGTCCCAATCATCACTAAATTTACTATCAAACCATCGTATTACCAAAAACCACGCTTTTCTTACGCGCTCTAATAATTTCACCAAAATGTCTAAAATTATGAGTCATAAATACATTAATGAGGAGTCTAATCCATTTCATCATCTACCAAGATGATTCTTACCACACTATGATAAAAATAGACTTCATGTCTACTAAATCCATGCACACTCACTTAAACTCTTTGGTACTTTCTTTCATTCTCAACTACAATCAATAACCTTTGAGTACACATTTATGATTGATGGCCACATACTACTACCCATGCATCCAAAACATACCAACTCGCATAAAACAAATATCACCGTATTAATGGGGTAAAATTTGACCCTAAATTTAAAAAAAAAAAGTCTATAAGAGTCCACTCACAAAATCCTTACCATAGTTATACTTTGGAGTGATCCTAGAACTAAGAAACCCCTGTGCTAAGTTGAGCTCATGGAGTGGAAAAGGTTGAGTAGTCATGACAGAGTGGTCGGAAGCCAAAGATGAAGCGATGTAAGTTGGAACTTTTTGATCATAAGCATATAATCGGTGAGAGAAAACTGATATAATGATTGAAGTCTCATTTAGGCACCAAAGGTTTGCTTCGCCAAGTGACTATGGAATAAATTGAACCGCAACGATGTGGTAGAGTTCAAGGCTGATCCTCCTAAAAAACAATTATAAATAAAATTCTAACTTTATGTAAAAAAACAACCCCGAAAAGTTCTTCTTGGAACACTAACTGAGTTGCCCAAAGATTTCATTAAGTTGGACAAAGATGACTTCATAAAATAATAATAATAATAAAACAAATAAAAAATAAAATGTAAACAAATAGAATGAATTGACCTAAAATGAAATGCTATATATATATATATATATTTTGTCCAAGTCTAAAAAATATTTTAGACAAAAAAACTTTTTTTTCATACTAATTCCAGCAGAAACTTCAAGAAAGTTAGAAATCTTTGAAAAAAATTGACAATAACTAAAATAATAAATAGTCATGCCACACCGACCATTTTGCAAGAAAATCGTGGGAGGGCTTGCTGGAGGAGTGTAAAGTATGACGTAAGGAGGTGTGAGAATTTGGGGAGGATAAAACTTGGAATTATTTAGAGCAAAATCCGAGGATAGTGACGATCAAAGCATTCATAGTGAAGAGAATTGAAATTAATTTCCTCAACTCCTATAAGTGTTAATAGATATATAAGAGAAACATCTTTACAATGGAAAATTCCCGATTACAACTTAATGCAAGTCGAAGCTCACTAGTTGAAAATCAGCACATCACATCGAAAATAGATTTGCTCCAAAAGTTCCAACACCATTCCAACCAAACCAAACAAACGGACCTATAAATTCATCATGGCAACATACACTTTAAAAAAAAAAAACTCATCTCCATGATTCCAACAGATATTTAAATTTGTGGTATCCAAAATCAATCTCAATGACCATTGAAGTCCCCCAAGTCATAATCGAAACCAACTTGAATAAAGGTTAATCTACCTTGTCTGATATTTCACTTAACTTGCCCTCGTATCCGACAACCTATCAAAACAATTGCATCACTTCCAATGGCTTGTTGCCTTTATCCTTAGATATGACAAAAATCATGTCCTACTGTTTGCAAATCTATACACTCATGTCTGACCAGAATCATTTCCCAAAACCTAACAAACTATAATTAATCTCCAATCTTTTTAAAAGTTTCTTAAGATGTACAGAATCTAAAACCATAAATCTCAAAGGAATTTTATTTATTTCTTAAAATCTTATCAACAATACCTCTAAAAGTTTGCAGAATCCAAAACCATAAATCTCGTAAAGATCATTTCTTAAAGTCTCCAAGATTAACAACCTCATATTTTACCAACTCTTACTAAAGCCTGCAAAATCCAAACCTTAGTGTTTGATCAAAACTTATATGCTAAAATACATAGAATCTAAAACCTTGATCCTTATTCAAAATCTTTCTTAAAGTCAAAGAATCCTAAAACTTTTGATCTCATCAAAATGGTCTCTCAATATCTGCAGAATTTGAGACATCAAATCTGAAAATTATTTCCTAGAGACAACATAAATCCAAAGCACATATTTTAAAGTTTACAGAACCTCAAACCTGTCTCTGATACCCACTATAACGCCCCGGTCTCGGAGCTTTAGGGAGTTAGCTCCTGCCACTTAAAATCATATCTCACAGTATAAAAAAAATCTCTAACATCTCAATTACACATAGATCAAATTGTTTTAACTTAACTACTCCAAATAATTAACTAGGATTACCAAAATTCTTAATATAAACGGCAAACTCTCAGCATATACCACGTCATTAGAACACAACAAATTTACAGAATAAAATTCTACAACAATAACTATGGCATCATTTTGTTTAATCCACTATACTCACATAGTCTTACACATGCTTTCTATTCTTGATCCTTAGCTGAAACATGTAAAATATCTGAAAATATTGTGGAGATAAGGGGTGAGTTATTAACAACTCAGTAAGCAGAAAACATATACTAGTATGTAAACATGAGCATTTTCATAGAGTTCAGAATGCAAAAACAAAATATTTCAGTTTCAATATGCAGATCTCAAAACATGTTATCAGAAAATCAGAGCGACATTTCAAACTAATGTTTTGAATACTGTTTTGGTCAAGGCATTGAAACAAGATATTTCGATACTGGTACCGTTTCATAATAGTCTATATATGAATAAATTATATAAATATATATGTAAATTATATTCCAAAATATATAAATTACAAATAGTCTGGTCATAATTGGAGGATCAAAAAATGAGCCTGGAGTTTAAAGAAATGAAAAAATAAACTAAAGGCCAAAATTTGTACTGGCTGATACGACCGAAATCTTGACCAGTACGAAACAATATACTTTTCTATACCAGCTACCCGACCGGTACGGCATATTACGACCATACCGGCCGGTACAAAACGAAATTCAAAACACTGTTTCAAACTGCTCCAATTCAAAAATCAATTGTTCATATTCAAAGACCATTTGGCATAACATGACTGAATATCTTCATTTTATCATATCATTTTATATCATATTGTATCATTTCATATATATACAATGTTTAACCCCCGAGGTAGGGTTGTGCTATCCCCGGTGGCCAAACCAAATAGTATCAGAATGTGAATTTTTTCCTTCTTTATTCTTGGAGCCCCAAGTGTGCACACAGGTAAGAACATGCAGAAAAAACCACTTTGTTTCTAAAGTGGGTACACTCATATCAAAGATGCTGGTATCAACCATATAAATGAATCAAAGCTATCGTATCAGAACCAGATACAAAATCAAAAATTCATGCCAAAGGTTTTACAGATGCATATCATATCAAATAGAGTGCTGAACATATTCATATCATTTCCCATAATCAAAAACGGATTCAGAACATTTTTATATGACATCTACAAAATTCACAGATTTCATATTCACTCTTTTGCATAGTTCAGAAAACAACATGTCAAAGTATTGTTCATATCTAGACTAGTCATGCCAAAAAATACTTTCTCCTTGTACAACTTTCATGGGTAATGCAGATCATATAACTAAGGTTGTTTTCCTCTTTTTTTTGAAAACATAACACACATATTATTTATAAAGTCAACTTCAGTTCATTTTCTTTTTATACAAAGTCTAGCATAGGAACTTCGCTTACCTGGATTTTGTAACTTTTCTGAATTTTTTTACAATAGTGCCGAACGAATATCAATCGTCACCTATAAAATAGACACACAATTTACTTAGATCTATAATTAAAAACATATTTCGATATTTAAGCCTGAAATACTAAAATAACCTATTTTACAATTCTCGTAATCCTACAATATCATCACTTCTCAAATTAATCGATATCCAATTAATCTCCCAGGCTAATTCTAAATTATTTCTATAACCTAAAGTGTATGGCTAACATATTTACTCAATTACAATTAAGCCCATGTAAAATACATATCCAACTTAATATTTGCTCAACATAATCCCAACTCAACACAGTCTATCAGACCCAACATCCTACTGAGAACCACATGAATGAAATAACCCAATCTGTCATGACTTACAAATAAAAAGGGTAGAGATGAAATTAATATTAAAAAGAGAATCTTTCATTGGAAGCTACACGTGGTCTTAAAGGGCATTTATGTAAACAAATATACTATGTGGGTAGAAATAAAGGCTAGGAACAACAAGCTTCAGATGAATTAGAGGGAGGGACCTTGTGAGAACCTACCAAGAGCAAAAAGAAACCGTGCGACGGAGTTGGTGCAACGACAAATCTGGTGGCAGAAGAGAATTGAGCTTACTATGGCTTTCCTTATGCTTGACAGTGAAGTTCTGAGAGGGAGGACGTGGAGAGAGAGAGAGAGAGAGAGAGAGAGAGAGAGAAGGAGGAGCCACAGTGGGCTTACCGAAAGTAAAAACAAATGGTGGACCTGGAGCGGCATGCAGTGCCCGACGACACTTTCTGTGCATGTGGAGGCGATGTGGAGGGGGCTGGCAATGTGTGGTGACTTCCCAAGATGTAGTGGCGGCTGGTTTACGGTATAGAATTTCACAGTTCGGGTGTAGCAGAACAGGGCATTACTCTTGGATATTTCTATTGGGCGAAATCTTATGAGCAACTTGGAATAACCAAATCAATTACCAAACAGTGGAAATAATACTCTCCCACTTTGTGTGAATCTGTTAGGAAGTAATTTGATAGAGAATAATCTAAAACAAAATCATACACACACAAAGAGCCAAGAATTTTTTTAAATGGAAAATCCTTCAAAACAAAGGAAAAAATCACGTGTCCTAATCCAGTTAAACCTTCTACAATCAATAATGATGTGTATATAAATGTTCTCTCTAGATAACACTAGAGGCATACAATCAACAATAATCTCAAGAAAACACTTACTTGGCAACCAAACAATGTGATTAACCCAAATATGTTACTGTTCACAATCACAAACACCATAAATACTGCTCCAAATTCGATCTCCACCGTTTAGATTATAGAGCCTTGAGTTGTGAACGTACCCGCAAAATTTCAGCTCAGTCGGAACATAGACGACTCTGATCAAAGCATCTGATTGAAACTGGATGAACTTCCCTGTTTATGGCTATCTCTTCTTCTCCCCAATCTCTCACGTTTTTTCACACTCTCATTTATACTAATGGAGGCAGCACCACTTAGGTTTTAGTAAACCTAATTAAACTGGGCCTAAACCCTCTCTCCATGTGGGCTTAATGGACCCACATGGGCCATCCTCCATATAGGAGGGGACCCACACAACAATTTCTGATGGCTGGGCATCAATGGTGTAGGGTTGCGTGAACGTGCCTGGCAGCTTGCGGCTAGGTAGTTCATGGTCGAGCTAAGACATCGGTTTTATGTAGAGGAAGGTCTCACGGTGTGGAGGTTCTACCATGGAGTATGGACTGTGGCAGTAAGGTCTTCTTGCAATGCAGTGGATTGCTGATTTTCCATGCAACAAGGGTGAAGAGGGAGGTTGTGTCTGAGCAACAATAGTAGGAGGTAGCAGTCCTAGGTTGAGGGTGAGAGTTGGCTGAGCATTCTAGGCAGTAGTGGCTAGCTTGCTCTTGGGTGTTTCCTGGACGTGGAGACGTGGGGAGGGGCATGTGAACTAAGGGTGGTGGTTGGCGGCGTACGTGGAGGGGCTAGTGTTTCTTGTAGTTACTCTAGGCTAGCGGCTTGAGAAATTTGTAACGCTCCTTTTTGGTTGTTTCCAATGTGATGGGTTCCTCTAATGGACATTGGTTGTTGCTTCCATGGCTGGGCTAGTGGCTGAAATCTCTTGGCAATGATGCTTGGTGTAGCGGCCTGTTGTGGATTGAGTGGAGGGAGGGTGCTGGTTTCTGACTTAGTTGAGTCTGAGTGAGGGAGAAATTGTGACATGCCATGGGCTGCCATGGATTGAGTGGAGGGATGAGAGAATTTCTAAGGGAGTGGTGTGAACCGGGGAGGACGGGAAAGAAGAAATAGGAAGGAAATAAAAACTGTTTGGGAAGAGGGGAAAAATCGTCGGGGTGGGGTGTTTCGTGTAGATGGGGGTTTGTTCATGCAGATGGTGGTATGTGGGAAGGAGGAAAAAATAAAACAAAGGAAAAAGAAAAATCTTAGGATTTCTATGGGCTTGGGCTTGGGCTTTACTGTGGGCTCACTAATCTCACATCCCAATAATATATTTATGAACTATAAATTTTCAATGGCATATAAAATTTATTGTTTCAAACCAACTGCTTCAATCAAAACATGACAAAAGATACTTAATAAAATCATCTAATAAGCATAGAAACCTTCTATGCTTAATCTACCATGCTTAAATCATCTCACTCATACTCCCTATTCTTGATCCTCAACTGAAATATTCAAATTAGTTAAAAAATATTATTGAGATAAGGGATGAGTTATCAACAACTCAGCAAGAAGAGGACATATGCTAATATGTAAACATGAGCGTTTACAGAGTTCAAAATGCAGAATAAAGCGTTTTTAGTTTCAAAATGCAGAATCATAACATGTTATAAAAAATATCAAAGCGAAAATTTAGAAATATTCTTATTCAAAAGTCATTTGGCATAGCATATCTGAAACATCACATCAGAATATAATTCCATGTTTAACCCCAGTAGTAGTGTTGTGCAAACCTCGGCGACCAACTGAGAAGAAACAGAATGTGAAATCTTTCCCTTATTATTCTCGAAACCCCGAGTGTGCACACAAGAAAGAGCATGTAGAAAAATCACTTTACTTCTAAAGTGGGTGCACCGTAAACAAAAAAGTTAGTAGCAACCCGAACAAATGCCACAGTTTTACTCCTGTGGTAAGGTCAAAACAAAACAGAAATAGAATGTCATGCCAAAGGTTTTCAGAGATCGCATCATATCATAACAGAGTACAGAACGTATTCAGAACATAATAGATTCAGATCATCGTCATATAATTATGTATAAATTTTCATATTGGCTATTTTTGCACAATTCAGAAACAGAATGCCAAAAATAGAGAGAGAGCTCGACCTGAATTTGAACGATAGAGAACTCGGCCTCAGAGAGATGTTTCAAAGAAGAAGGATCTAGGAGAGGTAAAACCATGAGGGACAGACCAATGATAAGTCTGATGAGAGATCTCAGAGAGATGAGGGCCAGGCCAAGCTCCGAGCGGCGTGAAAGAGGAGGGGAGGGGAAATATGCGGCGTGGCACTGTGGGGTGAGAGGGGAGAGAAGAAAGATAGAGATGAAAGACTCGAGATGAAGGAGGAGGGGAGGGGAGGGGAGGGGTTATTAAACCCCTAGAGCTAAATGACGCCCGTTGTTTCACTTATATATTTTTTTCTATACCTTTGGTGTAAAATGACGCCGTTTAAATCACTTAATTGAAACGATGTCGTTTTACGTATAAATATATAAATATATATTATATCGATAGGTTTGGTGGTCTGAACCTGGTTTAGATTGGGATCGAACCGGCCAATGTTGGTTTCTTATATTTCCTATCGTCGGCCAATCGGTTCCTGTACACCCATAATCCTAGTAATGGAACGAAATCCATGCAATGAACGTGAGGGGCTGTGTTTCTCAATGCTTTCCCATGATGTTGAAAGCAATCATGCTTTTAACATATATTTTTGTTACCACAACTACCACCAGCACTAAATATTGGTGCTTATCCTTGGCCAATACTAATATGCTGATGCAATCAATTTGGGCCTTTTAAAGGAAAGGAATTCAATTTGATCAATATTAATAGTATTTGACCATACTGGTGTATTTAAATTGGTTGATGAAAGGAAAGCTTTGTATTTACCTGGTTCCTAGGCCTTATTAAGGGTATTTTGCTGTTATTGGGCTGGGATTTTACTCTTATAAGCTGATTTAATAAAGAAAATGCATGCATATGTAGGCAGGCCAAGCAAATATTGGCAAAACTTTTTATATCCACACAATAAGAAACTGCAATTTATATATATTGGGGTACTATTTTAGTCTTGGCCTAGAAAATAAAAAGCTAGCTAGAGGTGGACCACAACAATATATATTGGCCTAATTTTTAGATTAATTAATGCAATGTATGTAGTCTTTAGACAACAATATGGTTTTTGACATAATTGAAGTGAGCCAGCACATAGTTTCCTTTCGGCATGTGATTGGGATTGACCCTTATATTGATATATACTACTCTCATTTTTAATTAATCATTAACTGATAATCTCAAAATCAACATCATATCATGACTTAAAAGTAGTACTGTTTTTAAAGCATGCATGCATCAAAGGAACTTTTTTCAGACACCTAATTTATGATAAATGATCTCTTTTATGACCCTCTATCCCAAGTTTAATAGTCTGTAGAAACAACCATATTAATCAAGTCAAATAGAAATCAACACAGAGATGATCACTAAATCACACAAAGATAAAAGTAGGATTATAAAGTAGACCAGAAAAATAGAGCTATTTATTCAAAGTAGACCACCCAAAGATTCAAAATTCCCAAAGATTAAAAGCAGACCAAAGATTCAAAGTAGAACAGAAAATTTGATTTAGCTACAACAAATTGATCAGAACATTCAAAATTGAAGCTGGAAATAGTCTCAACTCACCTTTGATTAAGTATGATTTTGAGCTTGACCTACGGAGGTGTTGACGGATCGGGACAAGGTAGGGCAACTAGAGTTAGTCGACGGGGAAGTTACAACCACCATAGCGACGGGTAACGGGAGGGAGAACCACCGTAGGTGACAAGGAAGGGGAGGGGGAACCCACATAAAGAGGGCAACAATGAAAAGGAAGATGACGAGCAAAGGGAAGGGGAAGGGGAACCCTAGTAGAGAGGGAATGCAAACGGGGTCTAATTGTTACAACCCTGCCTCAGGAAGGGTGGGATTGCGACGTATATGCTTGTCCTTTACTTTCCATTTTCTTTTTCTTTTTCTTTTTCTAGTAATATGCGATCGGCATAGACATGACAGACGTATACTCTAAATTTTTTTATTTAATAAAGGGAACACCTGATAGACATTCTATTTGAACATTCATCCATAAGAGACTCACAGAGTCCATCCCAATATAAAACGTCTATATATAAACATAAACCATCATCCATAAACATAACTGTTCTAGTTAGGGAAGATTCTAAGCATCTGCCTCTCCCTCTGCAGTGATGCCTTACTCCCCAGCCTTTTCGTCATTGCCTAGACGTTTAATACATTTAAAACAAAAGTGAGTCGAATACTCAGTAAGTAGCACACTATAGTGAACATACTAGGCATCTATTCTTTTTCTTTTGAAAACATGCATACATAAACATTTGCTAATCATGACAATGCTTTCATGCATAACAGTTTAAAGAATAAGCTATACTTTCATGCATAAACATTTAATAAATAAGCAATAACTATGCTTTCATGCATAAACATTTTAAGAAATAACTATACTTTTATTGGCCGGTACACACTATTACACCCTGTGTGTTAGGGTTAGCGGTCATCCTTTGGACCTAGATTTTGCCCATGTCCACAAATTGGGATTCATTTTTAGTCAGGGGGCAACACTAAGTGCACTACTAGTACTAATTACCCGGCATTGCAATCTACCCATTCCTTTGGTACCCTTTTCATTCATATGGTCGTCACGTATTTTCATACAATAAAACATTCATTCATTCATTCCTTTCTTTCTTTCATTCATGTCAGTCCTTTTAGTCCTTTCTTTTTAGTCTTTTTCATTTAACAGTTCATTCATGGAAGAACATTATTTAAGAACATGAGCTTAACTTCATCTTTCATGGCATCCATAAAACATCAGTTCATAAGGACATTTTAACATCAGTTCATAGGGACATTTTAAAACACTTTCTTTGCTTCATTTAAAGCATGAGTTCATAAGGACATTTTAAAATAATTTCTTCGCCTCATTTAAAGCATCGGTTCATAGGGACATTTTAAAACTCATTTAAAGCATCACTTGAAGCATAAGGCATGAGACATTCATTTCCTTTCCTTTGCAGTGAAAACATTTTCATCTTTCTTACTCCGACGCACATGCATTTTTATGAACAAGATACATTTTCATACTATACTATATATAGGAATAATCAATAAGTTTATTGAGAGAGCATGTATGGAAATCTCATGACTTAGAACCTACGTGCATGCATTACCTTATACACATACACACAATTATAATCGATAGGGTGCTTAACAAGGGCTATCAAGAAAGAGCTTGTACATATTATATACATTTACTCTTTACTTTAAAAGAAAATTTGCAATAAGAGAGAGACATTCTTTTATAAAGAGAACATGGTGTAAGAAGCATGGTCATAACTACTTACCTCTATGCTCCTCAATACTTCCAACTTCAATATAGGTCCTATTCCAATAAATAGCATAAGTATGTTAATACTCATACAATATTCTTTTTCCCTCCATTCAAAAGAGAAAGCCACGATACTACAATCTAACGTCCCTTTTATGCTTAGCATTAACCCCAATGACTACTCCTCACTTCAACTTACAAGAGAAATAACTTAAATATTAAGACATGCTAGTTGTCCATGGAAATGTTATTTTAAAAGCTTATATGAAAAGTAGTTAAGAATTCATAAGCTTCAAGCAAGATCTCTTTAGTTCAAGCTCACCTTGAGTTGTGGGCATTAGGAGATAAAAATCTGGAAATTCTCAACAAAGGCTTTAAAATAGATTTAGGCATCTCAAGTAGACTAAACAAGCTTAGGAAATATGCCCTTTAAATCAACTTGTGGTCTCTCATTATAAAAAGGTTAGCTTATCAATATTTTGGACTCTTGGGTTAAGTAGAATTTAACCAAATGAGGGAACACAATTGGACTATTTTTACATCAAGACATGGCATGACGTGGACTTAGGAAATACTTCGACAGCTTTACATATCCTAATATATCATGCACAATTTATCTCTTATATCTAAGCTAACAAAGCTATAACCTATTCACATAAGAAATATTTTCTAGTTTAACTAGCATATCCCATTAAAATTAAACATAGCATAAAGTATAGCAAAGTTAACCATTAAGCAACTTTAAAACCTTTAAACACTCAAGCTTATGCTTTACCCACCTAATACTTTTAAAAAGCAAGATATAAAATTATAGAACCAAGCAAAACCTTTGAACCAAACCTCTAGCATCCTAAAAATAGATTACCAACCAATCTTCAACACAAGGCACATGATACCAACCTATATAATTTAAAATCACTATAATCATCACCTATGATTAAGCCAAGTTTAATAACAACATAGTATTTTCCAAATTTAAGAAAATACATAGCAAAACAACTATAATACCATTCAGTTTGGGCCAACTATAATACATATTTATTTGCAATGTATGAATTTAACTACACCAAAACACAAGCTAAAACAACTTAATTGGCCTCCAAAATCACACTAAAATCAAATGAGTCAAATTTGAATTTTTACCTTAGGTTCTTAGCTCCTTTCAAGAGGCAAGATAGATGACTAAATAGTGGTATAGCCGTGTGGATGAAGAGCCAAAATGATAGAATTGTTTTAACCCCAAAACCAAAACATTATGGGTAAGAAAATGGTAAAATTCGAAACCCACATGTAAATCATACTAGGGAATAAATTAAAAGTCTATTACCTTCAAGATTTCACCATTTTGAAGATGAAAACAAGCTTTGGTTCCAAGCTTTGAGGTAAAAACAAAAATGGTAGAGATGAGGTACACACGGCTTGGAGATGGAGGAAGATGCTTCTTGGGTGTAGATAGACGGGTAAGGGTAGAATGCCTTAGGATTAGTTTTTGTTTTTCTTCCCTCTTTTGTTGCCTTAACCGATGGGTGCAAGGAAAAAGAAAAAGAATTGAATACCTTCCTTAGGAAGCTTACGGGTCCAAAAAAAGAAAACAAAGAATTTAGTTGCTTCTCTTGGAAGCCTACGGGTTCAAATAACTTAATGGCTTGCCTTAGAAGCCTATGGGTGAAAAGGGATAAAGGGTTTAATTGCTTTAGTCAAGGCTTATCCCATAAGCTAGGGAGATGAATGGTGGAGATTGAATGCGGGAATATATTTCCCTCGCCTACCCATCCTATGGTAGAAAATAATTGGGCTATTTTTGAATAAATAAAATTAGAGAGCTTAAATGGAAATATTGTAGAGTCTTAAAAGCATACCCTTGATTCATTTTAATAAATCATATTTTAAAATAAAGCATATCTTAAAATAAAATAATTAAAAATAATAAAAATCTTTATCTCAAAATATTTAACTTAAAGAATTAATAAAATGACGTAAGAACCTACGTAGTAAGACTCGGGTATTGTGGCCAGGGCACAGCGACAACAATATTTCAACTACAAACAGACTTTTGTTTCAACACTTTCTAAGAGTATTCGCATTTGGTGCCGCAAAGCATGTTTTCCCCTATATTTTGGAGGAAAGTTTAGGGTTTTCAACCCCAAATCCTCATCCAGCCGAATCCCTAAAATGGGGCCAACTATTTGGATGCTACAAGATTTCTCCACATTTGGGGATCCACTGTACATCCACAAATCTAATTTTGTGCTTTACTCGTCTTTGGTCCCGTGTCTCCTTCTCTTCGAGCGTTGGGTGCCCTTGTCGTTTTCGTCCCTCCCTCGCATCACAGCCACCATCGACGGCAACCTCTCCATCGAAAATTAATGTAAGTCCTCATCCCCTCTCAATTTCCTCAGTGGCTGGATTCCCCCTTCTTTCTCGCACATATTGATCTGTTCGACTTCCTCCATGGCTGGACTTTGTGAGAATCGAGATCCTCCATGGCTGGCCACCGAGCTTCTCTATCGCATTTTATTTTTAGGATCCTCCATGGTTGGACTCCGTCCTTCTCTCTCACACAAATCCAACACTGAAATTGCTTACCCATCCGTATGCTTTGTAGTGAGATCTGTTCTTGCTTGTGTTTTTTTTGAATTTTTCTTGCAATTTACATACATGTAGTCAGCTTTTTACAAGCCTCTATTATTGGATTGGGACTTGCTATTGCTGTGATTTTGGTGATTTGGTGTATTGATTTGTTCTTACTTGTGTTGTTTTCAGATTTTTCTTGCAATTGACAAACATGTGCTCAGAGGTTGGGATTTGCTATGCACTAATTTGGTGCACTGAATTGCTTGCTCGAAAAAAAAAACCCTAGCGTTTTACAAGCCTCTGCTATTGGATTGGGACTTGCTATTGTTGTGATTTTGGTGATTTGGTACACTAATTTGTTCTTGCTTATGTTGTTTTCGAAATTTTCTTCCAATTTGCATACATGTGCTCAAAGATTGGGATTTGCTATACACTGATTTGGGGTTATTTAGTGCACTGAATTGCTTGCTTGAAAGGAAACCTAGCTTGTTACAAACCTCTGCTGTTGGATTCGGATATGATATTGCTGTGAACAACATCCAACTCATCTTTAGATGATAAGTCAAGCAACAACTTGCAAAATAACGAATGAACCATTTGTGGTTCGATGAAGGGAGTGGAAAATGAGGCCAGAATTTGAAAATTTCTCTTTAATATAAAATCAGATTTAGATTCATAAGAATGTGAGAATGTGAATGGAACCAAAAACCCTATTTATACAAAAAAAAGGTTACTGTTACATTAAGACAAAAAAATTGTTACCGTTGGAGAAAAAATAAAAATTGTTACCATTGGAGAAATGACAAAAAATGTTACCGTTGAAAAAAAGATAAGAAATATTACTATTGGTGGAAGAACAAAGAATATTGTCCGTTTGATGAATGACAAAAAATGCTATAGTCATCACACAGAGAATGTGTGTTAGTGTTGGAGGAAGGGAAAAAATATTACTATTAGATAAAACGACAAAAATTGTTACTGTTAGGCAATGCAAATGAAATATTATCGTTATATATGCGGACAAAAACATATTCAAAAATATAATTGCGTCGGAAATCGCACAGTCAAAAAAAATTATTATTCATAATACTGTAATAATTTAAAAGTATTATTTTCTCCCGAAAAAAATTCGTATAAAGTGGTTATAAAATTAGTAAATGTGATATTTGAAAACAAGAGGAAAAGACAAAAGAGTTAGTAGTTAAGAATGAAAATGGAAGTGGGAGAAAAAACTAATAAAGAAAGAAGAGAAAAAATTTATTTTAATAGAACAGGGAAATGATAGGAAATATGATGTAGGAAGTTTTTGAAAGATGAATAAAATTTAGGATAAATTTTGAAGAATGGTGTACTTTAATTAAAATTTAGAGAATTTTATAGAGAACCGAATGAGAATGCTATAAGAAGAAAGCCTATTCTGAGGTCTAGCATTTTTATAACCAGTTTGTATGTCAGATTTCATTCATTTATGCTGCAAGCGTTTTTATAAGCAAGTGTATTTGCATCGAGTTTATTTCTAGCAAAGTCAAACATCATCAATAGAAGTAGTTTTATTGCGATAAAATTGTCCATCCCAACTAAAACTGATCAAAATCTGATTATTTAAATCTAACACCATGTCATTTACTACAAGAAAACTGCTTATTTGTAGTCAGTTAATTCCAGAGAAATTACTATTTACAGCTAAAATGAATCTGTTTTGGTTACAAATAATCTTTTCGCCGCAATCGGATAGTCACAAAAGCCCGTTTTTCTTGTAATGTATATATGTTGAAGTCCAAGCTATGAGAAAATAGTGCCGGAGTCAAAGTTTTTAGTATCATTTTTCTCGAAGTCGGAGCTATTTGCTTACCAACTCCAACTTTCAACTCAAACATTCGACTCCGACTTGAAGCACTAAGTCTGCACCGAAATCCGACTCTGACTTGTGCCTCTAACTCCAAAATTAGTATAAATAAGTTTTTAAAATATGTATTATTGATATAATGATCATATATGCTCGTATTGAAACTTTATAATTTATATAGTTATATTGAATACTCTACAAGTATGGTACTCCACTAGCTTCCCCTTTTGTATTCTTACTGGGTCGTTGAGGTGTCAGACCTATAACTCGTAGTCATAGTCTTGTTGTACTATTAAAACTTATGGAAAAATGAGGTGTATATTTTTGTTTCTCCAAACTACTAAAAGATGCAATAACTATAATTATTGTACTAGAGATAAAAAAATAAAACCCATCAAATATATACAATAAACTTTCATAGTACGAACTCACATACTACCCTTGACACACTTGAGTTCATATGAATTTATTAATTTACAATATAATTATACAGTTAGTCTACATACAAAACTTACAAGTGAGTTTTTTTTTTTTTTTTTTTTTTTTAAAAAGAGACGAAGGTCACATGTCCACGTATGACCCCCTCCCAATTTTATTAGAAAACCTCACTTGTGGTGGAGGAAAAATGTGGTAACAAACCGGACATTTGGGATTTACAAATAATGAAAAAAAAAAAGAAATCATCCCAAATATCAAACCAAAACATACCAATAAACAGAAACCAAATAACAAGGCCTATAAATTAAAACGAACATTAGACAAACCTAATTTTTCCAGTCTCAAAGACCCTTTAAGAAATCTCGGATAATCTTCCACATTATTCCAGGTAGACGTGCACCCCTCCGCCCCCAACTTAGCAATATAATCTGCCGACAAATTTCCTTCTCGATAAATATGCTTGACTTCCACCTACAAATTCCCCAACAACATTTGTATCTCTTCCCAAAAATCTTCTAAATACCAAACTGTACATCTTTTATTTCTAAGCCAATTTACAACCAATAAAGAATCCATTTCAATGTCAATGTGATAAATACCAAGAGAATGAGTAAGACGCAAACCATGAAGAAGGGCCATCAGTTCACCCTTATTATTATTTCCTGTACCTAGATGAATTGCGAAGGCCACCTGCAATTGGCTCAAAGAATTTCAAATGACTCCCCCTGCCCCCATCATATCCAGATTTCCAAGATAGCTTCCATCAACATTTAGTTTAAAATGACCTGCCACAGGCGGCATCCATCTCACTAGTTTTGCCGTTTTACGTTGAACCAATTTAATCGGCAACTGGAAAGCCAATAAAATTGCCTCATCTGCAGCTTGCAGCCCAACACCTCCCTTCAGCTTTTCCCCTAACCAACCCACCCAGAATTTAATTTTTTCCCATGTTGACCTTGCCGACTCCTCTACATTTTCCATCCTTGCTTTGCATCTCCTATTCCAAGGACACCAAATAAGAATGCAAGGAAGGATACCAACCAAAGACCTTGTTTGAGAATATTTTTTCGCTTTAAGGAACCAACTTTCTACACAAACCCTCCATCCACTACCACACATAGATCTCATACCAACAGAAAGAGAAGCCCGCAACCACAACTCTTCTGCAAACTCCCCAACTGCCAAAACATGGTTTAAATCTTCATACCCACCTTAAGAGCAACAGTTGCATCTCGAAACAATTGGAATGCCCAGTTTACGAACATTATCATCAACACTCAAGGCATTATGAAAAGCCTTCCACACCATAACAGTAATATTTGGCATAGGGACATTATCATAATGATTTATTAAAGGACCCTCATCTGACCATTTGTCATACCAAAAAGATATATTACCATCTCTAACCTTCCATCGAGAAAGATTAAGAACCAAAGGTACACACCTCGCCAATCCCTAGAGCCCTTATTCGCATCCACGAGCAAAACATGATTATGTTTAATATATTTGGCTCGAAAAAAATTAGCCCACAAAGAATCCTCATGAAGCAATTTCCAGGCAAACTTTACATAAAGAGAATGTTGAATTTCATCCAATCTTTTAATACCCAAACCCCCTTCCACCTTTGGGAGACAAAGCTTATCCCAAGCTCGCCAACTTCTTTTTTCCTTTCCTTCCGTCAAACCCCAAAATTTTTTTCTAAAGCAAGCATTTAAACAACTGAGCACTACCTTTGGAATATGGACAGTACATAACAAGTGGATAGGCATACTTGACAAAACATGTTTTATCAAAATTAAACGGGCACCTTGTGAAAGCAGCTTAGATTGCCACCCATCCACTCTTTGACAAACCCGCATCACTAAATCATCCAAACGGACCGCTTTAAGCTTGCCAGAAATAATAGGGACACCCAGGTACCAAAATGGACAAGCACCCTCTTTAAAACCTGTAGAAAGCAAAATAGCACGATAGCGAGCAGGGGTAATATATTTAGAGAAAATGAGTGAAGATTTCTCCACACTTACCACCTGTCCCGACCATGTCTCATATTATGAAAAACTCTCAACATGTTATGGAGAGACGTAAGATTTCCACTTGTGAAGAGAACAATATCATCAGCATAAAGGAGATGAGAAATACAGGGAACCCCTCTTGGATGAGCAAAAACATCAATCTTCCCCGCCATAAATTCCTTTTTTAAAAGCCGAGATAGAATTTCTTCCACTAGGATAAATAATAAAGGGGAAAGTGGATCCCGTTGTCATAAATCATGACCACCTTTGAAAAACCCTTTAGAAGCCCCATTCATCACCACCGAGAACCAAGGCGAAATAATACAATTACGAATCAATCCAGAAACTTGGTTAGAAAACCCAAAGGCCTCCATAACATGCAATAAAAATCCCATTCTACACTGTCATATGCTTTGGTCATATCAACCTTCATCAAAACATTGTCGTTTCTCCTTTTTTTATTAATAGAGTGAATCATCTCTTGAGTCAAACTAATATTATAAAAAATGCTTCTGCTCGGAAGAAAACCACCTTGCTCAGGTGATATCAATCTAGCAACAATAGGAGTAAGCCGCTTCACAAGGATTTTCGAGCATACTTTATACATGACCGAGCATAAATTGATAGGCCTAAATTTATCAAAAGAAGAAGGATTCGCTACTTTTGGGATCAACAACAAAGTAGATGCTGTGTAATATCTAGGAAATGAATTCCCTGCAAAAAATTCACCCACAGCTTCTACCACATCATTTTTCACAATATCCCAACATGAACGAAAGAACCCCAAACCAAATCCATCAGGACCAGGACTACTATCCATTTGAATCGAAAAAATAGCATTTTTAACTTCCTCCATAGACGAAATTTGACAAATTAAATCATTTTCTTCTGGAACAATAGACTTTTCGACCAAATCAGATAAATCAGGAATAATGCACATGGGCGTGATCTTAGAAACAAATCAAAATATTCCACTGCACCTTTATGAACTTCCTCCGGAGAGGAAAGATAACTCCCATCAGGTAAATTCATCTCATAAATCATCTTAGTTCTTGCTGCCTTCACCGTACAAAAAAAATTAGCTGAAGCCTCACCTTTTGAAAGCCAATGAACCTTAGAAACCTGTCTCAACCTAACTTCCTCACGTTGAAGCCAAGTATCCAACTCCAGTTTAGAAGTAATCAAGTCTAACTCCACCTCATCCGATAAATTTTCATGCAAAGAGGCTTCAAGACTTTCAATTCTTTTCTCCAACTCTATGATATGAGAATCGGTCTTGGCAAAAATTGTTTTATTCCATTCACGCAAATAATTCTTGGTATATTTTAATTTCCATAGAAGACGAAAAAGACCCAAATCACTCACATCCTCCTCCCAAGCCTTCTTGATCAGGCTCATAAAAGACTCATGTTCAACCCACATTTGTTGGAACTTAAAAGTAGGAAAACCATACGGTTGAGAATTAGAAATACTTACAACCATGGGTGAATGATCGGAAGTAGTTCGAGATAAATATTTCAAGTGAATACCCGGCCAAATCAATAAGAGTGAAGAAGTAACCATCGCACGATCCAATCTTGCCCAACATCGCGCCTAGCCCCATTGCCCGTTGCACCATGAAAATCGACTACCTAAAAAACATGGCTCTACCAAACCACGGGCTTCAATACAATTGTTGAAATCCAGCATAGCCGACTCTGGCCTTGGGAGACCCCCTCACCGTTCTTCGTCAGATCTAACAATGTTAAAATCACCTGCAATGATCCAGTTAGCTTGATTCGGTGTAGCATTCCCCAGTTCATCCCACAAAACTCTACGCTCCCCTTGAGAATACCGGACATAAACAAAAGACACAAAAACCTCCAAGCCGTTCACCGATAAAGAAACCGTAATTTGTTGCGATCCTTTAGACACAATTCGTCAAGAACCATCCCAAAGCACCCATAATTTACCCCCGACCTCTGCATTATTAGTACCATCAACGTAATTCAGACAATTCTTCAAATAGACCAACTGATCATTAGAATGAAAAGGTTCTGCAATACCTAACACACAAGGTTTAAATCTATTTATCAACTTCCTCAATCTTTTCTTTGAACTACCCAACCCCCTAATATTCCAGAACATCATAGACTGCATTATATATTAAAGCGAATAGGCTTGCTAGGAGCCCTGGTATAACTTCTCAATTTAATTCCCACTCCTTTATCTTTCTAATTTTTCTTGTTATCACATTCCGAGTCAAGCTTTTTTTGCGTTGATATTTTTCGTCGCTACCATCATCTCCCCATCATAAACGTGTTCATGTTCAACAACTTCCAAATTAGAGCCCTGTTTTCCTCCCCCAGACGTACTAGAAGAACCCCTTGGATTTGGTCCTCCTTCCACAGCTTCCAACCCCTTAATTGGAGAAGCCAATATAATTGCCCTATCAGAGTCTTCCATCAAATCCAACTCCACCGAATCATTCACCATGTCCACTTTATTTCCTTCTGAAAATACTTCTGTTTCTGCCAAAACAACAGTATCTTGCACAAGGTACGCACCTAACTGCACCTTCACCAGATGTACCCTCCTCTGGCTTCTCACTCGCATGTCCAACCACATCATGTTGTTCTGATATAACCACAGTTGTTTCCTCTGTCTCTCATCATTGGTTTCATTCCCATCAACCATCTCAGGTTCCGGCAGAGTTATTTTAAGCATACCTTCCTCTTCCACAGGACCAACATCATTATTTTTCCTCACCCAAGCAAACTCATGTTTACCATTACCGATATCCTTGTCAATCTTTTTCTTCCCAGTCCCTTTACAATTTTTTCAAAGATGTCCTTCACCTTGCACAGTCGGCAATAAGCAGGTAGAGTTTCATACTCCACTTCTTGAAACCAATTGTTAGGACATTGTGGAGTCCCAATCCAGAAACCATTGATTGGATCAACTGAAGCATCCATTTCAACATAAACTCTAGCCCCATCCGTTCTAGTAGCACATTTAGTACTATTATCTCTCCGTAAGAATTTACCAATCGGACTAACAATACTATGAAGGATCGATTCATGATAAAAATTCGGTGGTAGTCCAAGAAAAAACACCCATATTGAAACCAAAGAAGGTTCTGACTCTTCGAAAAAATCCATATTCCAATGAAAAACTCTATAATGAACGCCCTCCACTTCACAGGACTCACGAGCAAATGCTTTCAGGAAGTCATCTTCATTAGAAAACTAGATGAATACATTCCTTGGCCTTCGCATAGAAGAAACCACTAGCTGATGCAGTATACCCCAACAGGCCTTGATATATGACCTGATAACATCAAGAGACGGCCTCTTCCTAAGAAACTTCATCACCAAGGAGAACTTAAAGGGTTGAGCCGACAAAGAAAGTTCTTCCTTGGAGAATACCACACAGAGTTCTCCATCCACCAGCTTTAGAGCAAACCATGGAACCACTATCTCAGGGAGAGGCAACGGAGAAGACGACACCATGTCTGTGGTTCCGTTACTGGTAAATATCGGAACCGTAGGTGGACCACTATGGTGAGATTTACATTTCAGTGTTCATGATCCATAAATTCGACATGTGATTGCATTGGCTTTTTCATTTCCCATTTTCTTGTGCATAGACTTTAAAATGAATAATATTAACATTTACTATGGGAATTCATTCAATTTAAAATAATCGTAACAACAATGACCACAATCATTCATCAAATCCCAATCAATTCCAACTGTAAACTTTATCATACCCTTTATCAATAAAACAATAATTTCATCAACATTATCATTAAACATTCATTTCATAAACCATAAATACTTTATTTCATTTCCTTTTTCTTTTCTTTCATACTTTACTCTGTGCTGGTCTCTTAATCACACCTTCACGTAAGCATTCATCAATGCAACTTTGTATCAAGAAACTAGGGCTTCACTTAGTTAAACATCCTTCACCACCAAAGTTTCTCTAGCCTCCACAAGCGAGAAGGCAAACCTTTGCACTTTACTCCGTACACAAGCCACGTCCCCTCAGACCGCCCAAGTGTTCTGGTGTGCCCATCGTTTGAGGATGATAGTTCATTATTTAACTTGGTTCTCAACCGTGATACTCTCACCCTGTCTGAAAACAAACTATGGCCCTTCCTCATTCACAAGGGTAAATCCTCGGCCCAAGGTCCACTCACCCCGTCCTAGACTGTTGATTGTTTATCATTAACCCGAGGGATACTACTCCATTTTTACTTACTTTAGAGTGGTTAGGAGAATTCCACTGGGATTATACCTGTCCTAGCATGTATGATCATGACAAAATCTCAATTACACAATTCATAGTCTGTGATACCCCATATAATAAGGATAAGGGTAGGTGTTGTGTGAGATCTCACACTAATTGGGAAGAAGAAGTTCTTGCTTTTTATAATCTTTCAATAGAGCTCGACTTGTATCATTGACTAGTCCTTTTGACATATAGGCTATGTGGTTTAGGCCTTCAATTAAGGCGTACAAATGGTATCGGAGCCTATTCCAACTAGAAATGTGGGATTTGATTCATGTCACGTACGATGGACTGGCCCGATGAGAACGTTGGGAATTTAAGGGGGTAGATTGTGATACCTCATATGATAAGGATAATGGTAGGTGGTGTATGAGATCTCACATTGCTTAGAAATGAGAACTCTTGTTCTTTATAATGTTCCAATGAGACTCCTATTGTATCATTGACTAATCATTTTGAAGTATTGGCTATGTGATTTTGGCCTTCCATTGAGACGTTTCATAGTCAATGAAGTACTTTTCTAAAATTTGTCATAAATATGCGAATTAACCAAATCATATTTCAATTAAAATAATAAATTGGACAAAGCAATCCAATTCTATAACATAAATGCCAAGTTTAATTTATAGATCTATACTTACCTTGTGTCCTTGGCCTTTAGTTCTCATTTTTTGTGCGGTCCTCAGTTTCTGTGCAGTCACAACGAAAGTTGCTATCCACAACTAAAATAATGGCTTTTAAAGATATACATTTGTTAGAACCGATTGAGTCCAAGGATCAATAGCTCATGCCTAGTTTCCAGTGCTTCAACATGTAAAAATAGAATTTAAGCTAACATAGAAAAGGAGAGAGAGAGGATGGAATAACAGATTTTCTGTTGTACTGCTGCTGTACTTACTTCAGTTTTTATTTTGCTGTTGTTTGCTTCAACTTCAGTTGTTGTTTGGTGTTTCTATGATGGCTTACGTCAAGCTTCTATAGCCATAAATAAGTGACGGAAGGTGGAAATCAAGGGTAAAGTAAGATCTAAGGCAACCAAGAGGAATGGAGCTAGAATTTGCTGGTGGAACAACAATTGTGTTCCTACTACTGTTCTTGTTTTCATGAATTGTTATGGTGGTGAAAGGTGCTATTGTGGCTGATATGGCTGCTGACACATCTCCTAATGTAGCCTAGAATAATATGAAATTAGTAGCTAAGGATAGAAATGAGAAAAGAAAGGAAAGCTGAAGTTGCTGGATTAAGAGGAAAACCATAATGTTTTGAGTTGCTGTGAGTTTGTTATACAACTGTTGCTTTTGAATTCTTTTGATATTACCAAATGTTGTAGACTTTACTGGTTTGGTATAATATATGGTTGTTCATTTTAGTTTAAGCTTGAGAAGGTGGCTGACAAGTACACACTGATTTTTAATGGTTTAGCATACAAAATGGTGGTTTAAATCTAATTGAAAAGGGATTCAAGTAAAGAGGTTGATAGAGCTAAATCTGTAGTAGAAACTATAATAGAACGCGAATTGCCTAGGCCAAAAATAGAGCATAATCTTATTCTACCTCATCAAACAGTTGGTTCAACTAATTTCTCTTATTCAAATTCATAAGCCTCTTTACAATGCATACAAACACAATTACCAAATTCATAGTGTAACACAATCCCAAGCCTTGCCTAGGCCCACTGAGAAGCCCAACCCGCTAGAAAAAATGACGTCGTTTTTGGGTTAGTAATTGTCTTTTCTTTTCCCTCGTTTTTGGGTTAGACATATGACCAAATGTCTATGTTTAATTTTATTAATTTTAAAAGTTTATGTTATATTAATTTTAAATTATAATATTAAAATTTTTAATGATAATGTTATATCGAGTGTTATATTAAAATTTATAACATTAATTTTAAGTTAAATTTAATGTTATTTTAATTTTATGTTATTAGATTATTATTATACAGTGGGATTTTAAGATTTAATGTTACATTAATTAACAATTTAATATATAATATATAAATATATAAAAAATTAAAAAATATATACGTATATGAACGGATCCGATCGGTGTTAAAAAAGAAAATAATTTCAAAACAGCTGGACATCAGCAAAAGAAGTACTTCAACTTAAAACAAAGCAAAAGTAGGTAAAGTCTGCCTGAATAATTTAAGTCTTTTTTTTTTTTTTTTTTATTTGAAAGGAAAAACTTTATACCATTTCATTATAAAAAGATGAGATATAAAGAAGAATATCTTCTAAAATTATAATCATATCTAAAATAGAAAGAACATCTTTTATTAATAAGTGAGTTATAAAGTTATATTTTTTCCTAATATAAGAATATTTCTCCTGTAACATAGGCTTTAAAGTACTGTTGACTTTAAACAAAGCAAAAGTAGGGTCTATAAGATAAGTCTGCCACTTTATAATATTATTATTATTATTTTTTATTTTTTTTTTTGATAGAAATACTCTCATTTCATTAATGAAAACGAAGTTACAAATGTGACTTAATACATGGACAAATCCAAACTATAAGCCAACTACGCCTAAGCTCTGGGACTTCTCCACACACAAATCTCTTTATAGCGGACATTGTCTTAACTTCTCAATAAACTTTCTCCAAACAAAAAAAGCGTTCTGTAAACAGAACTAAAATGCCCCTCTATCCTCCTAGAGAGGAAAAGTACGGGACACTGCTATGGATACAAAATCCAATAGCAACTACTAACTAACCACTACTAACTAACAACTAAACTGCAAAGCCATAAGCCTCGGTGTGACCCGGACGACACGCCTACCGCAAGCATCGGCATCTCGAGCCTTGATGGAACGCGCACCCAGCTCACGCATGGACACAACAGCCTCCACTACGCCGGTAGCACCTACGCGCGAACACTGGTCGTACGATATCACTGGCCATGACATCGCCCCCCACTCTCGAATAGCTCTTGCCCCAGATTACGAACGATCCAAAGGCACAAACACCTCACTTGAGTCAACAAAACAAAACACAAGAACACAAAAATAGACGCTACACAATACTGGAACAGAAAAAAACAGAGACCCAAATCGAATGAACAGTGCACGAGCGGCGGCAGTGGCGCATGCAGGCGCTAGTCACTCTGGGAGGAAAAACTGCCGGTCACTCGTGGAAGCCCCGGATACAAGGAGGCCAGAGAAGCCGAGCGTGGCATGGGCAGAGGGCTCCGCGGTGGCGCGTGATGAGCACGCGTCAACGAGATCCGGAAACTTCGTCCTGCGCGTGCGGGCTACGCTCCACTCAAATGAACGCCGTATTTGGTGGACTTGAAGATTGGCGGCTGGGCTTCATCCCGGTGGGGCGCGTGTAGGAGGAAGACAGCTGCAAAGACTCGAACGGCGATCCTCCCTTATTCGGCCTGAAAACAAAACAAAATAAAAACACTACACAGATAAACCTAGACAGACAAAAATGAGAAGGAGAAAGGAGAAAGAGGAGGGAGGAACCTGGATAGATAGCCACTTCAGCTTTTTTTTGAGAAATAATAACTTTTAATTTGATCAGTTGATACACACACAAAAAAAATGTATTAATTGTATGTAACTATAACTCACAATTTATTATTGAGTTAATTAATCCCCAAGGTGAAATCATTACTTCTGTCCCGCCTCCATGCATGTCTCATTTTCAAGAGACCCACGAAGCTTCTACGTATGTACGTTGCTTATATATCAAGCTGTCGTGAACATAGAATCGGTCTTTGAATTCTCGGGCACTCTTTAAATAATGAGATTTTTTTTTAAATTTTTATTTATATTTTCTTGGAACTGGGTACATCAATAAGATAAAACAATCATATTCTATTAGAACTTAAATGTTGGTTTACGTATGAACAGGCTTCAATTTGTTGGGTCCTCCTCGAGCGGTAGTACGAGAATATCTCATTATTATTTATTATTTTATTATTATTTATTATTTAATATTTTTTAATATTTTAAAAATATTTTTTTATTATTATTTACAAAATATCTTATCAATCTCGTTACCTAAACGTAGATAATATATCGAAGAAATTAAAAAAAAAAAAAAAACAGAAAAGGGAAATTAGGGAAAATAAGGGGAATGCAGAAAATCAAAGTAGTGACTTTATGGGTTGAAATCGAGGTCGTGGTCTCCGAGTGTTGTCTTTTATGGGTTGCAATCGAGGTCGTGGGCCACCACCGGTGATGGGCGTACTCTTGCTGCTAATGTGGGTCAAGTGAAGCTGTACGTACGCCCTGGTCATTGGTCAATAAAGGCTGGCTCAATACACTTTCTTCAAAATTTCCACGCAAAAAGACCAAGACCTAATTAGAGCACTCCAATAGCTTTTATAAAATACATTTTTATTTAAAATATAAAAAAAGATAATAAAAATCTGTTCTATTAATTCATTTATTTTATTTCTATTTTATATTTAAATACAGTAAATTTTCCTTACTATTTATTACTCTAAATAATTTTTTATTTTTTTATTCTTTGTTTAGGTAATTTAAAATATCATATTATATATAAAAAAAATATTACAAATCTTAAAATATATGATGCATAGAAAAATAATTGAAATATATAATGTGTAGAAAATATAATATTTCAAATAAATAAAAAAGATTAAAAAATATAATATTTAAAAAATATAAAAAATAAATAAATTAATTGATATATGACGTATTGTAAAAATTAATATATAAAATAAAAAAAAAATTGATTATATACTTTAAAGCATAGAATAAAAAATGTGTTGTGAGTGCTCTTTTATAAAGTCCGTCTTTGCCATCGCCCATCCGATCCTACGTACGGCCACGGACTGGGTCTATTTGTGGTTCATCACAACTACTCCATCTCCATGAGATTGGTTTTCCTTTTTTTTTTTTTTTTAATGATTTTTTTTTTTTGAAAGAATTTTTTTTTAATGATTTTTTTTTTTAAAAGAATTTTTTTTTTTTAATGATTTGATTATACATCCACATCAATATTTGTCAAGAATTACCAATTTACCATGCACTGGGTCATATAACAGTACTGATGTGTTCACACTGGGGATTAATTAATTGACTTGCAGTTCCATATTCAAACTGTCTGAATCTTAATCCCGTCAACAATTAATGACTTACAATTCTCAAGTGAAGACTATATGTGCAAGTACATTATTAAATAAAAGAAAATATTATTTTAAGAGAGATAATTTTATAATTTAAAAAAATTTTAAAATTAAAATAACCTAAACTTACATTATAATTCTCAGTTGAAGACTATACCTAACATTCTTCGTATAATATAAGATTTTCTTCTTTATATATTAGTTGAGGAGTTAATAATAAACTAACAATCGTAGTTTAAACAAAAAAAAAAAAAAAAAAGAAAAGAAAAAACAAGTGTTCACACGCATTCGTGAGACGGATAAAATTGACTTTGCAGCCCGGGCGTTAGAAGTCCATTAAGCTGATGTTAAATTGAGATTAATTAACTTCAGTTTCTTATAAATAGTAATAAATTAAATAATAAAAAAAATTATATAGAATTCATTTAAATTAAATTTAAAGTGTATTTGAATGTTAATATAAAATTAATATTTTTTATAAAAAGTTAAAAAAAGTTATGAATCTTACGTATAAAGATGTTTTAAATTGAGACGAATTTAATAATTTGAGAGTTAAATATTTAGATGTTAGACTTATCTTAAAATTAGATTGAACTCAACTGAGTCTTTCAACCAAACGCAGCCGGTTGTTTAAATAGAGAAATAGTTTCATCTCAAATTATAATTTTTCTAAATTTTTATATAAAATATAATAAATAACATAAAATTTTCAAATTTTATAATAATAATAATATTAAAAAAAATATTTTATTTTATTTTTAACTTTTATTTATTAATTAAAGCCCCACCAATGGCAATACTGCCAATACCTATAGTGGCTTAAAAAAACAAAAAGAAAAACAAAAAAACAAAGAAGGTGTTTGTGGCATTGTGCAGATGCCAGCGAGGATTAGCTTGAGAAAAAGATTCGTCGACAGCAGGGTTCGAACCTGCGCGGGCGAAGCCCAACAGATTTCAAGTCTGTCTCCTTAACCACTCGGACATATCGACCTCACTTGGGGTAGTACTCATTATAATTTAAGTTAAATTTATTTGCTAAAATCGTGTGCTTCAACTATCAAGCTTCGGTTTTGTTTGTTCCATAATTTTGATCCCTTATTTTGACGTTTGTGCATTTTATCTTTATTAATTTTTTTTATTTAATAGTTTCAGAATGTGACTATTAATAAATTTTTGTATTTTTAAAAATATTTTTAAAAAAAGTATAAATGCATTAGGGCACATTCAGCTATACATGCTTGACGGCTTAGTAGCATTGTCCAAAAATTGATGTATTATACTGAAAATTGAATGGATGAAATCAACCTTTTTTTTCATCATAATCATCTCAGTTTTCAATGTTAAATAAGATATATCTAGTCATATTTTAAAGAAAAATTTTATTAAAATGTTTATATTAACATGAATTAATTTTAAAATTTAAATCTTATAAATCAAATTTTATATACAAGAATTAAATAATTATATTTTAAATTAAATTTATTGGCTTTTATAATGAAATGATGTGTCACAGCACTACCCTTTTATTGACATAGAGCAATGCTAGATAGTCTTTATTTGGAGACTACAATACAAGTCTAGACAATTTTATCTTTAAAATTTTTTAAAATTACAAAACTGTCCCTTCTGAAATAATATTTTTTCTCATTTAATAAAAGATCTACACATACAGTCCTCAAATGAGAACTGCAAATAAAATTTTTCATTGATATAACATATCACATATGTACTAAACTCATTATCACGAAATTCAGTGTCATTTTACCGATATAGTCACCAAGTTTAAGCTTCTATTTACTCTCGTTTGACAGGTAGGATTTACAAATTTTTTACATTGGTTTTCCACTCATGCCACTTAGTTCTACAACTTCTAGAATTAAAATTTTGAATTTTGTACCGTACCGTTTGGAATGGTTGAAATATACCATTTTTGTGGCATAGCCGGTATAAAGAAGGATAAAGTTTCGTACCGGTAAGAATTTTGGTAGTTTCGATCCGTAATGGCTTATATTTAGACCTTTACTTTTTTTTTTTCATTTCTTCAAACTGTAAGCTCATTTTTTGACCCTCAATTCAGATCAGATTATTTATAATTTATATATAATTTATTCATATATAGACTATCCCGTTTCAATGTCTAGACCGAAACGGTCACTAAAGCGGTATTCAAAACATTGTCTAAAATAGATTCGACTGCACAAGTTTATAAATAAAGGGTAATGAAACCCTTATTATCTAGTACCAAGGGTATAATTGGTCTAGTTCAATTCGATTTTGGACATATTTTATAACCAAGCTAATATACACCGGTTTTGAAATTTGAAAAATCGATACCGCACCGGTTACATTCCTAAACCGGTACTTCCTATTTTACCAGTTCCGGTCCAGTTTGATCCGATTTTTTCGGTATATATATAATATACTATATATATATATTGTAGTATATATATATATATATATATATATATATATTTTTTAAAAAATTGTTAGGGTCACCTGTCCAAGAGTGGCCCCTCCCAGCATGCCAAAAGAAACCAAACCAGAAGAAATAAAAACAAGAACAACGAAACCTCAAGCAAAAGACAAACGAGACTAACTAAGACAAAGCAAAGGCATCTCGGAGTAGTCCATGCGAATAAGACCAAGCAACGCTCGGGGAGTCTTTGTCAAGTGGGAAAAAACTGAATCACTACCAGAAGCCCTATGCTTGGCTAACCAATCTGCAACTTTATTTCCCTCACGAAAAATATGGTGAATCAAACAAGTCATGGAACTCATAATGTCAAGAACTTCTTCCAAAAAATCCTCCAGATACCACACCCCACATCTTTTACTCCTCCACCAACAAATAACAGTCATAGAATTAAGTTCAATTTCCACATAATTGAAAGATAAAGATTTACAAACATGGAGCCCCTGAAGGATAGCTAAACGCTATGCGTAATTATTAGAGCATGTACCAATGAATACAGAAAAAGCATGAATTAACTTACCATGATCATTTCTAATAATCCCACCCACACCAGAGGTGCTCGGATTGCCCAAACTACTACCATATGTGTTTAGTTTAACCCAACCCGCCTGAGGCCGTTACCAAGCAATAACTTTGCAACGCCAAACGGGAGGGAACATAAGTTGGACATGCAAACTCTTGAGTACCTTCAATTCAATCCACCGACGAACAGAGTGAATGATGTTAGAGACAGATTTAAAGCGTCCCTCCATACAAGCCAAACAACGCCTCCGCCAGAGTCTCCATGTAATAACTACCAGAGGAAACCCCATTATAATGCCAATTTGAGATGATAATTTCGCAAGGCAAAACCAAGTCTGCACTGTATCTTTCCAGTTGTGGCCATTCGGAATACCAAGACTAGCCCAAAATAACACCAAACAGTGCTAGCAATTTCACCTGCAAAGAAAACATAATTCTGGTTTTCATAGTGACCGTTAGCACAATAATCACGAAGAGAGATAATAGGAATGTCAATACAACAAAGATGATAATCCACGCTCAGGGCCATATACCAAGCTTTCCACATATTGATGGACATTTTAAGAGGAAGACTCTTATGCCACATCCACGAATGCCCTTCAAGAGTGCTACCCCTAATACGAACACAATCTCAAGCTGACTTGGTAGAAAACAAGTCGTTATCATTATTGGTCCATATCGACACATCCAAACCTGGTTTAGTCTTACAAATATACTTTAAAATACCATTAAGATTATCCAGGCCCATTAACTGGAGAATAAAATCCACATCCCAACTATTAGATAATTTGCAGTCCATAATTTTAAGAAGAGGATGATCCACAATATGCATATCGTTAGCTAAAGGACCTTTATCCCGCCATTCATCATACCACAAGAAAACATTTCCTTCTTTTAGGCACCACTTAGAGTTATCCGAAACCTTGTACCCTTAGTTGGATCAACGAGGGTCCAAGGCTGAGCACCCACATACTTACCCTTAAAAAAATTAGTCTATAAAGAGTTACCTTGAATAAGATTCCAAGCAAAATGAGTGTGAAGGGCTTGTTGCATATTATTAAGATTCCTTAGAGCCAAGCCACCATCCTCCATGGGACGACAGATAGAATTCCAAGCCACCTATTTTTTCTTACCTTTACCATTCACCTCCCCCAAGAAAAAAATGTTCATCATAGGATGAAGGGTTTTGATAGTGGATTGCGGACCTATAGAATTGCAAAGAGATGAAGGGCCATACTAGAAAGAACATGTTGCAATAAATAAGTCTGCAATCCGACGAAAGAATTTTCATTTTCCACCCCGATATTTTCTTTTGAAATTTAGACACCATATCTTCCAAATGCACCTATTTGAGTCGACCCAAAATAATAGGCACACCAAGATATTTGAAGGGGAAAGATCCTTCTAAAAATCTAGTCTTTCTTAATAACAAGCTCTTACGAGCTAAAGGGATTTTTTGAGAGCAGAGAATGACAGATTTAGAATGATTAATACATTGTCCCGACCAACTTTCATATTTATGAAGTATAGCTAAAATCTTCCTGAGGACTTTAGAGCTACCATTAGAAAAAAGCACCACATCATCAGCATACATAAGATGCGAAATTATAGGCGAACCTCGGGCCTGCGAGAATTGACCAAATTTTCGAGCCTCCAAACCTTGCTTGATCAGTTGAGAGAGGACTTCTTGTTGAATAATAAACAGATAGGGGGAGAGGGCGTTGCCCTGATGCAAACCACATCCACCTTGAAAAAAGCATTTTCTAGTGCCATTCATCATAATAGAATACCAAGGAGTCGAGATGCAGACTTTGATAAGATCACAAAAAATAGGAAAGAAGCCAAAACAGCGAAGAACCTCTAAAAGAAAAGACCAATCCACTCGATCATAAGCCTTAGCCATATCTAGTTTAATCATGACATTACCGCCACGGGCCTTCTTATTAATGGAGTGGACCATTTCCTGCATGATACTAATATTCTCAAATATCATTCTCCCCCGGATGAAAGCACCTTGTTCCCATGATATCATTCGTGAGAGAAGACCTGTCAAGCGATTAACAATGATCTTGGAGCAGATTTTATAAAACACCGAGCAAAGACTGATAGGCCTAAACTTATCAAAATCAGAAGGTATATCCACCTTTGGAATTAAGACAAGAAAAGAAGCTGTAAAAAATCTTGGAAGCTGTTTAGAAACAAAAAATTCAGATATGGCTTCCAAGACATCCTCTTTCACCACCTCCTAACAACTTTTGAAAAAGCCAAAACCAAACCCATAAAGTCCCGGAGCACTATTAGATGGGATAGATGAAAGAGCTGAGAAAACTTCATTCATAGAAGGAACTGAGCACAGAATAGAACTATCAGAATCTGAAATAACAGGTGAAATAAGAGTCGACAAGTCAGGTAGCGATCTAGTCGGCATGCCTTGCAGAAAATTAGAAAAGAAATCCACAACCCCTTGATGAAGACTCTCCGGAAAATTAAAAACCACCCCATTCGAACACCTCATTTCTACCACTCTTTTATGCCATTTATTGGCAAGGCAAGCATGAAAAAATTCGTGTTCCGATCACCTTCCATTTGCCATTTTAACTTAGACATTTGAGCCAATCTTGTATCTTCATTGCAAAGCCAATTATCTAATTCCGCAAACGAGACAAAAAGATCCCTCTCCGTTGCTTCATCCCAACTTTGATGTAGCTTATTTTCAAGCTCCTCAATGAGACTCTCAAGAGATGTTTATTGAAATAGATTTTATTACACTCATGTAGAGTAAACACTAAGCTAGAGGTGTCTTTTCACGTGGACTTAGGGTTGATTGAGTAAATATGTTAGCCATACAATTGGTTTTACAAAAAATCATTAAGAGTTTAAGGTATTATATAGAGAAATCAAGTGGATGTCGATGAAGTTGGGAGGTGACAATATTTTAGAATTTCGAGAATTTTCAAATTTTAGGAAAAATATGTTAATTTAGCATTTTAGGTTTACGTATCGAAATAAGTGCTGAATTGAAAATTTACGGAAGTTATGCGACTATTTTATAGGTGACGTTTAATATTTGTTCGGTACTATTGCATAAAATTTCTAAAAAGCTAAACAGTCCAGGTAAGTGGGGTTCCTATGCTAGACTTTGCATAAAATAAAATGAACTGAGGTTGATTTTATGAAAATGTGCATGATATGTTTGAAAAGAAATTTGAAACAACATCTGTTATTTGTTCTGCATTACTCATGAAATCTGTATGAAAGATAAATACATTTTTTTCTGTCATGATTGGTATAGACATGATCTTATTTTTTCCATTCTGTTACTGAACTGTGAAAATAGAGCGAATATGAAATTTAAAAATTTGTGCATGTGATGCGAAAAAGTTTTGACTCTGTTTGTGAATATGTGAAATGATTTGAATCTGTTCAGTACTCTGTTTTGATATCGTGTGCCATCTGAAAAATCTTTGGCATGACTTTTTGATTCTGTTTTCAATTCTATTCAATTAAGGCCCTGCCATGGGTGATAATTGTGGTATGCGGCCATACCATGGGTGATAGTAGTGGTAAATGGCCCTGCCATGAATGATATAGTGGTATACGACTCTACCACAGGTGATAATAGTGGTATACGGCCCCGCTACGAGTATAATGGTAGCTTATAACCCTACCACGAGAGTTAAACATTATCGCTTAATGAGTTTAGACTAATGGGTTTAGACCGATATCCTAACGGGTTTAGACTAATTTAAATATTATTGCTTAATGAATAATAGTGGGACACGAATACCTCTAGATTTCGTAATGCCCAGAAGTCTATTTATAGCACTAAGGGGATAAGGATTCTCACCTACAATATAATTGTACCTTTTGCTATCAGGAGACACTCGGAGGTAACGTTGTTTGGGTTATCCTTCTCCCATAGTCAGGTCAAATTCTCTATCAAATTGTAAATAGAGAGATATGTTTGCTAACTGTTATTATTTAATGTCGTGGATCGTAGAAAATTAAATATTTTAAAATTTAATGTTTCATGTTAAAATATTTAACATGTGATATCAGAGACAAGTCTCAGTGACAAAAAACAATTGAGAGGATGGTGAGAAGTGCTGTTGAGAGGGGTTGGGAGAGGGTGACATAAGGTGGCCGTAGTGCCTTGTTGGTAACCCGGGATGGAAAAACACCGCCAACACTGTGGAGCCTCTCTTTGGCTGGTGGCCCTATCTCTTTGAGATGGGGTTTGGGAAAAAAAAATGGACAATATCTGGTTCACGAGAAGGCTTGAAACCTCCTCACTGGCGTCTCTGTGATGGCAGCGTAAAGGGTTATAAAGCCCAGTGGCCACGGTAGCACGAGGTAAAGAACAAAAAAAAATCATTTTTCTCTCAAAGCATGTCCTTTATTATTTAAATAATGTATGACTTACTCTGCTAGAGTTTACTCCCAAATAAGTAGTTCATCCACATAATTTAAAATTCAAGGAAATACTTTGCATGTTAGAGTTTATTTCCAAATGAGAATTCAGGTGATACAGTTAGTTTATCCACAATTTAAAATTGGAAGGAACATTTAGTGTGTTGGCATTCACTCCCAAATGAGAGATCTAAAAGACACAATTAGTTCATTTATAATGGTTTAAATTATGAATTTAAAACTTGAGGGAATATTTTGTGTGATGAGGTTCACTTCCAAAAGAGGGATCTCGATGATACTATTAGTTTATCCATAATAGTTTAAATTTTATTATTGTTTATGAATGTCGAACTCAAAGTATTAATGTGATAAAATGCTTTTCTTGCAATAAGTATACCAATATCATTACAATGTTTCTGGTACAAAATTACTCTAGTTTAGAGAAATATGAGTATTTCAGCTTTACATTTAAGAGTTTTAGACTATGGCTTATCGGTTTAAAGTCTAACATTAATTGTTATTGAGAATAGTGGTAAGGGTTAGAAAAATACAATGTTTAAGAAAATGTAATCAATTACTACATATCAAACCTTGAACTTTAGGAATGAAAGTGATGAAATCTTCTTATTTTTTACAAAATGTTTTATTTCAGAGGTATTATTATTTTATCAAAGTAATGAAATATGAAGGAGTTGGTAGCATAGTTGTTAGATTGATTCAAATCTATTTTGCTAATTTGTATTGAAAAATAACTATATCTTTTGGAAAATGAAGGAAATGATGGTTACGAAAGTGTAAAAATTGCGGCAATTGGGTTTTGAAAGAAACAATGACACATGAAGGTTTAGGTTTCCTAAGCATAAGATTTGATTCCATGGGAAAGGAAAATTTTTTCTACATAAGTTTCGAACCAGATCTTCTATATATTTATACATTTTTTTATATTAAACTCGAGTGCAAATGTTCATCTTTAGTTTGTCCGTATAAATTTCAAATCAAATGTCTCAATAAAAGTTTATACTTATTTTTTGTGGTTGAACTCGAACACAAATGTTCATGTTTTAATTTGTTTCAAAATACCATTTATGTTGGTTTCATTTTTCCTTCCAATAATATTTGTAATCATCAAACCTTCATAATGCTTTCGCTAAAAGCTTTCTACACTTATAGTCATCAGTCATGGTTTCATCCGGTTCCGCCCCTGTAGTCAAGTATTGAAACCATAGGAAATATGATTAATGAGTTTTTTTTTTTACAATTTGTGGCATAAAAGTTTGGAGATTATCTCCAAAGAAAAGTTGTAAAAATTAGTAAATAAAAGATTTTCTACATTTAGATTTCTAATCTCAAAATGTACGTTGATTTGTATAAAATTAAACAAATCAAACATATTAAGAAAATATGCCGTAAAAAATAGGGAGTATCTTGAGATAATGCATATAGACACATATAGACCTTGTTCCCTATTATATTTGATAGATAGAAGCATCTTATTACATAAATGATTTTCATGGTATCGGAGTATCTATCTACTACATAAGAAGTCTCAAACCTTTTGCAATTTTTGAGATACTTCTCATTGGATGGAAATGCAATTAGGTAGAAATGTACAAATCTTCGAATTGGATCGAAGTAGTGAATGACATGGAAAATATTATGAGTCAAGCCATAACCCTGACCTGTTTTCTCAACTTCTTGAAAAAATGTAGTAAAACTCTTAAAATAATGGTGTAGAACTTATATCATATTCTTAGTAGTGCAGTCTCAATGACTTATTTTTTGAGTTGTGGATTGAATTAGGGCATATACATGTATGGATAGTCAAGTTAAAGTAAGATTTTATGACCCAAATCAAAGAAAGTTGAGTCCTATAATAGTAATTGGATATATTATTATCATTGATTATTCAGGGAGATTCAAAGGATATATGTTGCATTGTTTCTAATCTTGAATGTAGTATTGATGAAATAAAAATGTCAAATTCCTTAAGGTTAGCAAAATCAATGGGAACAGATAAATTAGAGATGTGATTGTCGAGGAAGTGCATGCTTGTATATCGGAAAATGCTTATTTTTTTTTCCGATTATCTCAATGATAATATGGCAAATGATCATCCACCTCATCGGAGAAACACCGCTAAAGAATTGGTCATAGAGACATCAGAACAAGTAACCTCAGGTGCTCTTCTTGATTTGCTATTTGGTTAGGCTATGTGGTGTATTTTCAAACTTTGAATTTGATTTAAAACAAATAAAGGTTCACATATGTTTTCACAAATTATAAAGAGAAGTGATTCTATAAATGATCAATACATAAAAAAGTGATTGAAATCCATGAATCAATATAAGGTATATAATTTCATCTAATTATCTGAAAAGTATAAAATGTTGAATGTAAATGGGTCATAAAGACAAAATCTTGACTTTAAAGTTAATATTGAACGATATAAAATCAGGCTTGTAATCAAAGATTGTAATCAGAAATAAACATTGATCAGAAAGATAGATTTTCTAATAAACTTGAAATGACTTAGCAACTCATTACAATTTAGAGTTACATTAAATGGATGTGAAAAGAATTGTAGAGTGAAAGTTTGAAGTCTATAAGAAAAGAATAAAATGACTACTTTGGACAGGTAAAAGATTCTTTATTGTTAATGTATATACCTGAAGGTTAGTAGGAGTATATTTGGTATTTATGATCATGCATGTATATGACATTTTGGCAACTATAAATCATGGTTTGTAAAGACATTAAGGTTATGTCTCTAAAGAGCTTTAAAAGTGAAGTTAATGAATGAGAGATGCTTCGCAAGAGGGATTGAATTTTAATACCAAGACAAGACTGTTAGGATTATTTTAGTATAGTTGCATAGAGTTTTGAAAGACTTTTCATGAAGAATTGTTCGTCAATAAATGCTTTAAAAATAAAATGTGACATGTTCATTATTTTACAATATCTTAAAATTAATTAGGTTGTGAAAGAAATTTTGTATAATGTTGGTTAAAGTAATCTAATGATTATACAAACTTGTATAAGGCCGAATATCAATTTTTTAATTAGCATCCTTGGTTGTTGCCAAAGTAACCCAAGGATATTTGACCCAAAACTTGTGAAAACCTACCACTTTCTCACCCACATAAGGTGCTCATTGAGTGGATGAGTAGTTCCACACTCTCACTCTTCTCTCTTCCCCCTTTCCCTTATAAGCCTCAGAAGCCATTATTCTGTATGTATATATATATATATATATATTTATATATGTATATTTTTCTTTTCCTACAATCGAAAATGGATGATCTGCCACCTCAGAGGAAAATGCTCTATATCACCAAGTTTTCATGTTGCTTATCCTCAAAGTCTAGGGCAGGTTTGGGGGGTGGGATAAGACATAAAATTCTCATCTCATCTCATTTCATCATTACACTTTTTTCAAATCCCCATATAAAATATAATAAAAAATTTAACTTTTTCAAATCCCAATACAATAATAATACTAAAACATAATATTTTAAACACTAAAACAAAACACAAAATTCTCATCTCACCCCCCAAACCTGCCCTTAAGAAGTCACGCCTCATAATGATGGTCCTATGTCTCACCTGTCACCCAAAAAGGCACATGGGCCCACACACCTTCCATTATTGGCGCTCAAATTGTCACGCACAATGTTTCATCAAATTCATTGACTCAGATCTTCAAGATTTAAGATAACGATGTCCTTACTACTTCCAACTATCAATTTACTACCTAGCTTACATGGCTTTATTTTTTCTTTTCTTCTTTATATCACTGCTCTGCTTCTTTGTTCTCAGTCTGCTCTGATTTGCCATCTGAGATTTGAGTGAGGTTTTCAGAAGCTTTCTCTGAGATATGAAGGTTTATTCAAATCGTCCCCTTTATTCAAGTGGCATTTTCTCCTCCTACCTAAACCTGCCTTTAGCCAATGTGAATGCCCATCCCTACTGACGACAAGCCACTGTAAATGTCACCGACCTGAGACATTTCAACTCCTGCACATGATGTCTTAGACAATTAATTATTGCCTAATAAGAGGTTTTTCATACTACGAGGTGATGGACATGGGTTTGTGAAAAGTAGTTAAGATTTCATGTCTTGTGAGACTATGTATAAAAAAAAGGCAGTTTCTAGGAGCTCTTGTTCAAAATCCATAGACAATTAATAAGATAAAAAATACAAAATAATCTAGTTTTGCCTATACTATTTGATGTTTGCATTATAGTTTGCTCATGAGAGTCAGAGATTGAGATTTTGTTAGATGGTAAATATGACTTACTTGATTAAGGGAGTTTTTTATACGATTATAGTTAAAAGTAATGACTAGACTATTATGATTTTCTTTGGGGGCAAAGGTCCTAATCACTTTACCCTTAATGAAAAATAAATGATGATTATCTCACATGCTTTTGTTAAGTACAAGAGATTCATATGAAATCCTAAAGTCGCAAATTGAGTTTGTTGAATGACATTTGTGGTCACTTTATAGATTCTTAAAAGTTGCAATTGGACTTGTTGACTAGCATCTAAGGTTTATACTGTGAGTTTGACCTTAAATAAGATTCAGGATGAGTCGTCCCTGACTTCATGGTTGTGCAAATGACTTTTTATATATAAAAAACATAGTCTTTTGATAGGAGCATGTTTTGGAAAGTTACTACAAATAAGATTGTACATGAAGAGAAATTGTCATTAAACACTTTAGAGTTGTGGTTTGATTATTTATTAGTTGACTCTGTGATTTCTTCCAGTCATAGTTTTGCTCATCGTGCACATGATACTGATGTGTTCTGTGATCATGTGGCGTGACTAGAAGTATTTTTTTTTATACACATTCACCATAAATTTGGGAGTTATGGTGAAAAAGGTATACCGACAGGCTTAAATTAGCTCATTCACACGAGCGATCACCTTCGACATTACAAATGGATAGCAAGCAAAGATAAGACAATGTGTTACTTGGTACTTGTCCAAAGATGGATACATTGTAAGACACAAAAGATATGTCACCTTAATAGGAGCTAAGATATGCCCAACAAAAGATATGTCACCTTAATAGGAGCTAAGATATGGATACATCGATAATGGTGTATACTCACTGCCGGCAAGTTATGTTGCTTCTTGGGAGTTGCAACATAGCTGTGAGTACATCATGTTTTGTGAAGATTGAGCATTACTCTGAGTCATTCAGACTCAAGAGGGATTAGAGATGTTTAGTTTGAAGTGACCAAATGAGTCGGGGGTATAACGAAACACTTTTACGATATTGCTATGCTGGTCTTCTCTTAGAGAGATTTGGTATAATGCTCCCATTTTTCTTTTACAGCTAAGCTTGATTGTCATACGGCCTATTTGCCATAATGAACATGATTGAGAATATATTAAGAGATGCAGACCTAGGGTCTTTCCCATTATGTGCGAGTGAGAGATGTAAGATAGGGGCACCCATTCCCCTTCTCTTGAAGGTTACAAAGTGGCTCTTAAACCAATTCATGAGTCTTGATGGCTAGCCCTAAATGGCCAGCCGGGGGGTTACACTTAGAGAGACTATTTATAGCCCCTCCCTCATTGTGGATTACTTGCATAAAAACGATCTCTCTCTCAAAAGTATTCTCTCTAGTCCCGGCATCTAAGTTGTAGAATTTGTGAGTGTTGCTCTAGTATTACCATGTAGCACACTCCACCATCGCTTCTGTTGTGTTCTTTGATCTAGTATTTAAACACATCGAAATAAACTTTCTTCTTAGAAAGTGTTCAAAAGACTCGAGAAATTATCGGTGGCTGCCACCCAATATTAAAAGCAAGAACAAGAAGGGCACAAACTTTGCCAGGTTGACCTGTCCTTTCCCTTTCAATTAATAAAGAAAAGTGATAAGCACACATCACTTTACAACACATTACACAACCATATTTTAAAATGAAAGGTTGTTTAGTAAAATACTTTATAAAAGTAACATCACTTTACAAAAATACCCTCACTTTAAGATATGTGTTATGAAATATGTTGTGAAATGTAATATATGGGTATCATTGCTTATTAATAAAAGTCTACCCACTCTGTCGAGTTTGTATTAATAATATCCCATTCGATGATGTGAACGTGATTCATCATTGGTACGATTTTGTCTGTCTAACATGCTACAGTATTTGGTAGATAGTTGCATTTAGACAGTGAGATGATTTCAGATATTCTGTAAATAATAATAAAAAATAAATGATAGAATAATGAATAGTAGTAAAAAGTATGTGAAATATAATAATAAAATAATAAATAATAGTGGAGTATTATAAAAATACTCTACTATCCAAACTAGCCTAACTCATTTGGATAGTGAAAGTTTCATCTCATCTCATCATATCATTATAACTTTTTCAAATTCGCACATAAAGTATAATAAACAATTTAACTTTTTCAATTCATAAAATAATAATGATATTAAAAAATAATTTCTAACAATATCTATTTAATTTTTAATTTTTATTTCAACTTATCTTATCTCAACTCAATATTCAAACCGCACCTTAATTGAAATTCACCAACAAATGAAGATGCTTGCTAACATGGTCAACTTGGCCCATTTCTTTATAAATTTCAGCTCGATGAATTTTGAGAAGATGAAAGATAAAGAGTTTTCTCTAAAATGGATTGCAGAGATTTTCTTTCAGTCTTGGTTATTAATAAATTTTCTCTTGCACGATATTGTTAAATGCGGTTTCTTTTTTAACATTAATTCATTTCAATTCATCTTATCTAATCATTACAATTTTTTTAAATTTCAATACAAAATATAATAAACAATTCAACTTTTTCAAATCTCAAAATAATAATAATATTAAAAATCAATATTCTAATAATATTTTATTTAAATTTTAATTTTTATCTCAGCTCAACTCAATTCAACATCTAAATGCAGCCTAAGAATGCAAGAAATAATCATATCATTACAGCGTTCCAAGGAGAAGGGGTCTATCGGATTGGTTGGTGTGTTAAAGACTACCATCGACAAAAAAAACAAAAAAAATAATGTAAAATTTTAAAATGTCTAAGAGGAACATTTTGTGGCAATTACAACAATGTATATTTAGATTCCTTTTTAGAAATTTTCTTATCCTTAAACCCTTGTGCATAGGCTTGTTTGACATTCATCTTTTCTAGAATTTTTGTTTTTAGGAATAACACCTATATTTAAGATTTCCGTCCATCTTATTATCAAAAAACTCGTGGCAGGGTGTGTGACTTCCACATGGAGAATTACTTTTTATTATTAAAAACAAAAGTAATTATAAATTCTTTTTTTAAAAATTAAAAACTTCAAAATAAAAAAAAATCGTCCCACAGCCTACCTTGTATTTTCCATTAATTAAGATGGAAAATCCTTGAGATAACACAAAGCACTTTCTTCAAAAAAAAAGTTGCACAAGGGGCAAATTTCAAACAAACCTAAACATAAGGGGTTATTGACAAAAAAAGTTCCTATATAGATGTTATTAAGTTAACATATTTCGTGCCATTAATAATAAATATAAGCTCTAAGAGTGTCCCAATGTTAGGAATTTGATCACCAAAATTAGGTTAAAGCAGCTTGGAGCTCTTTTCCTCCAATCTCCTTACAACCCTTTCATTTTCCTTTTTTCCACAATTTTCTTTCTTTTTCCTTTCCTTTCTCCTTTGAGAAGTTTTTTTCTCAAACCGGCATCACGCTCAATAAACTACTTACGTGACATAATTTAATTTAAAAGATAAATTTTAAAATTTAAGTCTTATAAATCAAATTTTACTATTTAAGTGATTTGGATGGTGTGCTCAAACTACTATTTTGAAAATAAAATAACTCATTACTATTTATTATAACACTGTAACCTTAAGGACTCTTTTGGATACTTATTGTAACACCCTAGCCCATGCCTAAGCCCATGACCTATTAATTTATTGAAACTAATATTTATGAGAAGTCCTTTTGAGATTTAACGAGTAATTTTCAATAGGTCACGGATCCAAAATTTGTTATTTTGGCAAAATATGGGTTTTTTTTTTCTTTTTCTATTGGGCTTGATAATTTGGTTAAAATCATTTGATATTTTTTATGGACCAAATGCAATCTATTTTATTTGGTAAGTGGCCGAAAAATTTATAGGATGAGTTGGTTATTTTAGAAGTCGAGCCAGCCCAAAAGTATTTATTGGACAAATTGAACTCGTTGTAGAAATTAAGATCGAACCGTTAAGATTGTTAAGTGATAAAGGATGTGAAACAAGCCAAATAAGGATCCAAGAGAAAATCCCAAGGCTGCACTGCACCACCCACATGATCGCAAACCACCAGCCACATTCAACTTTGCTTTGGTCTGACCTTACCATGAGTGTAAAATTGTGGCATCTGTTTGGGTTGGTACCAATATCTCTATCTCTAAGTGCACCTACTTTAGAAATAAAGTGGTTTTCTGTATAGTCTTTCCTTATGCATACTCGGGGCTCCGAGAATAATAAGGTGAAGATTCACTTTTGTCTCTCCCTGTTTGGCCACCAAGGATAGTACAACCCTACCATGGGGGTTAAACATGGCCTATGTTCTGATACGATATGATATAATGATGATGTTCAGTTATGTTATGCCAAAGGGTTTTCGTTCCGCACTTTGAAATTAAAAATATTTTGTTTCCGCATTCTGAACTCTCTAAAATGGCTCATGTTTACATACTAGTATATGTTCTTTGCTTACTGAGTTATTGATAACTCACCCCTTATCTCGACAGTATTTTCAGATGTTTTGTATGTTTCAACCGACAATCAAGAATAGAAACCATGGGTAAGATTGTGTGAGCATAGCAAATTAAGTACAAAGATGATACTTTGATTATTGGAGAGTTTATTCAGTAGTTTTGTTTTGCTTTGTTATCTTAGTATTTTGGAAGGTTAACTTTTATTTTGAGACTTTGTGGTGTTCCTAGTTAATTATTTTGGAGTAGTTGGTTTAAAACAAGGAGATCTATGCTTAATTAAGAAATTTGAGTTTATATGATATACATGTACTGTAAGATGTGAGTTTAAGTGCCTGGAAGTAACTCTCCGACTCATCCAAGACCAGGGCGTTAAAGTTATAATATTTCATAATACCTGTGAATAATAGTAAAATAGTTTGAATTAAGATGTTTTATTAGATCTGTAGAATAATGAAGAACAAATAGAAGTGGAACGTGGCAAAATGGTGACACTCTCTTGAAGGTATTTGTTTCACAAGTTGGTGATGAATAAATAAAATTGTGTGATTTCATTTGTGCACCAATGACCCCTATCCATCACCCACATCATGTACCAGTTGGCAAATGGCATAACCATTAGTAATCCAATAATAACCCAAAGGTCACAACCTTAAGAAGTGACACAAAATATTGTGTCTCTTGACACTTCCTTAAACATCACTCCTCATGGGAATCATCTTCATGCTAGTGGGTGTCATTCCAAGGGGTATACCATTTGGTGATCACACTCCTTAGAATAACATGATCTTGAGAAACAAGCAAGAAAAAATTGAATAAAAATATAATAAAGTTAAATTGTTTGAATTTAATTTTAAATTTTAAATTTGAAAAAGTTATATTGTTTTTGTCATGTATTGTTTATGAGTTTGAGGAAGTTTCAATGATTAGATAAAAAATTGAAATTTGAATTTGAAAATATTTTATATTTAAGTGATATTTGGCAAGTAAATACCTTAAAATGCTTGAGAATACTTTAGCATTCAAACGGATGATCATACTTGATAACACTTTAATATGCAAACGGGCCTTAAGCGTACATACTCGTTAGAAAACTCTTCACGTAAGCATTTAAATAAATTTATCATGTTTTTTCTTCATTATAACTATGAAGATTCACCAATATCCGTTGTAGAGCATTGACTTTGGATTAGTTAAATATCTTTTCATTTTTAAATTTAACAAATATTATCTATATTTATTCCACATTGAATTAGTTAAATTATTTTCATCCAAACTATGAGTTTCAGTAAATTCATTATTTTTTTTAAATATAAAAAGAACTATAGCAAATCTAAAAGTATTTTTTGAGATTATTATATTATAAATATGAAATTTTTATTCATATGAGATTTTATCATCTATATACATATGAGATTATTATATTATAGATTGTTGGATTGTGAAAATAAAAATGAATATGATTTGTTGGAGATTATTCATGAAGATTATGAAAATAAAATATAAATTAATTAAAAATATATAAATAATAACAAATAATAATATTTAATTATTATAGAGAATGTGATGACTAATCCAATATAGATTTCAAGTTTTGAATGATTAGTTAAATGTGAAAAAGTTATCAAAATTTGAAGAATAGGATGATCAATCTAATGCTAATATTCTAACTTTTTAGTAAAATATAATTATTTTTTCCTAGAAAAATAAGTAATACGCCAATTTTTATATTAGAAACCACACCATTACATCCTTTTGACAACAAGAAAAGTCCAGCCATCAAAACCTCAAATAAAAAGAACTGATATGCAGTCATGATCTAATGTACACCTGCTTTCTTAGTAATGGCAAGCCATAGAAGAAAACCGAACAAACGATGGTCTGCAAGTCGCTTAATGCTTTCTTCTATCTTTTTCTTTTTGTGTTCCTCAACTGTATATTGCTATGCTGGAGATACTCTTAAGCATGGCCAGTTTATTGTTTTGAACAAAACTCTTGTCTCCGCTGGGGAAAGGTTTGAACTGAGATTCTTTACCACTACCAGCATTAACGCCACAGGCCCCCAAAGTTTCGTTGGAATATTCTATCATCAATTGGATAGAGATTCAGTTGTATGGGTTGCCAACCGGGACAACCCATTGCCTGGGAATTTCACTGGTGTTTTTGGAATTGCAGAAGATGGAAACCTCAAGGTATTGGACACCGCCGGGAATGAATATTGGTCTACAGGTCTTGAGAATTCCTCCTCTACAAATCGAACTGTGAAGCTCATGGATTCTGGAAACCTAGTATTAAGCGATGATGATAGCATGGAGACGAGTCCATGGGAGAGCTTCAAAAATCCAACCGATACTTTTCTTCCAGGTATGACGATGGGTGACAAACTGACATTAACTTCATGGAAAGGCAAAGATGACCCTGGAAGTGGGCGATGCACGTTTAAGTTAGATCAAGAAACAGAGAGCCAATATGTTGTCATAAAAAAACAATCCGTGTACTGGAAAAGTGGGATGGCAAGAGGTAAGTTCCCGAGCTCGGATGACATAATTCTTCCTGCCATAGCCGACCTGTTATCCAATTTCAGCAAGAGCGGCATACCTGACTATCTGAAAAACCCAACAAAACAGCTGCCGACTAATCGAAGTTTAGATCTCACAAGGCTGGTAATGAATAACAATGGGCAGTCACAGTATCTGACCTGGAATGAGTCGAAACGCATTTGGTCTTTAATATGGTCGAAACCGGAAGACGAATGTGGCATTTATAACTATTGTGGGAAATTCGATTATTGGGAGTCGAGAGATTTTTCTGGTGGCTGCATCAGAAATTCGGCATCAACTAATTTCGATATATTCTTGAGCTCAAAGATGATGAAAGTGAGCGAACCCGACCCAAATTTAGGTTCCAATGTAGCACATGAAACAGAATGTGAAACGAAATGTCTTGAAAATAGCCAGTGCGTCGCTTATTTATATCAGGAAGCTGAAAACATCACGCGAAGAGGTGATAGTGACAACAACTGCTGGATTTGGAAAGATCTTATAGAGAATCTTCAAGAGTATCCGAACCAGGGTTGTAACCTCTCTGTTCGCGTAGCAAAAGCTGACATAGGTAATCCTTTAAAAAATGTCAAAATGTTATGGAGATAATTCAATAGCTGAATTGTACCATTAGCCATTGATTTGGCCAATGTATTATAGCTACTTTTCAAAAGAGAATATAGATAAGGAAAAGGAAGTGAGAAACAATTAACTCCCACCTTCAAAATCTTTAATTTTGGTAGGCAGTCTGAATACTCTGCATGGCAGATCTGTAACTGCTAAATAGGTTCCTAAAACTACTCTTGCAGAATCAAAAGCTCAATTTTTAGTGTATATTTTCTATTTTTAACGTTATACTCTTGCAGAATCAACTGCAAGGACTTGTGAGCGTTGTGGCACATATACGATCCCCTATCCCTTGAGCACGGGACAAGATTTTGGTGACCCCATGTACTTCTTTTTCGACTGCAACACCTCGTCAGGCCAGGTTAGCTTCAAGGCACTCGATGGCGCCCATCGTGTCGTTGGCATCGATCCAAGTACACGAAACTTTGTCATCCAAGTCATTCAAGAATACCCTTATGCTAGAAATTCAAGAATAATTCCGCGGCTTAATGAGTCATTGCCATTTATTTCGAACGGCACTTTGGATACTATTGTAGGCAACTCCCCTGATCAATTTGAAGGCAGATTGGAGGCTTCTCGATTACAAAGGAAAATTAAAGTCGGCGTACGGATTAGTTGGGAGCCACCAATGGAGCCAACCTGTAATTCATCCACGGACTGCAAGGATTGGCCAAATTCAACTTGCAATGAAACAGGAGAAGGAAAGCTGAGGTGTCTTTGCCATCCAAACTTCCGATGGGATGGCTCAAATTTGAATTGTACTAAAGGTTAGGATGGCTATGTCAGATGCCTCTGCAGATTAGACCTGTGTGATGTTATTGCTAAAGAGGAGTCTGCAGATTAGTCTGTTTTTTCCATTTGATCTTGAACATCGTCACAGACCTATTCAAGAAGAGCCATTTCAATATTTTAAATATCTAAGTGAGACAGACATGTCCTCTTTCTTTCTTGTAGAAGGTGATTTTCCTACGTCTCCAGAAGAGCCTTCGAAAGATCAGCCTTCAACGAGAAAGATTCCATTGCTCCTGATTGTTGTGTTACCTCTTGTATGTGTGACTGCTCTCGCTTGCATCATTATTTTTATGTACATAAGAAAGATGGCCAAGAGGCAAGGTAACTCCACAATCTTTATTTTTATACCCCATTTGATTCAGAATGAAACCACTTAGTAGTTGAATCCTGTAATTAACATGTAAATACTAAACATTTTGTCTACGGCATTCAGAAGTGACAAGGGAGAAAAGAAAACAAGCACTTCACGCATTGAACAGTGAAAAACATGTCAGAGACTTGATAGACTCGGTTGGGTCCATAGAAGAAGATGGGCAAGGCATAGAAGTACCCTTTTTTGATTTGGAATGCATACTAGCCGCTACAAATAACTTCTCAGACGCAAACAGGCTCGGGCAGGGGGGCTACGGGCCTGTTTACCTGGTAATTTAGAAGCATCATTTAGTATGTTCATTGTAATAGTTTCTGTTAGCAGTAATATTGTGGGTAATTTTTTCACAGGGTACATTTCCAGGAGGTCATGAAATTGCTGTAAAGAGGCTCTCAAGTGTATCACTTCAAGGCTTACAGGAATTTAAAAATGAGGTGGTCTTGATTTCCAAACTCCAACATAGGAATCTTGTTAGACTTCAAGGATATTGCATAAATGTAGATGAAAAGATTTTACTCTATGAGTACTAGGGCTGCAACCCGATGCACTCCAACCGGGTCTAGGCCCTGTCCGACCGGCACTGTTTGCGCGCCAACCCGGTCCGACCCGACCCGCACAATACCGGGTCGGGTCGGGTCTTCGGTTTGTTTGTTTGTTTGTTTTTTTGTTTTTTTTTTTTTTAATATTTAAATTAGTGACCTGTGTTAAATTACAGCTTAATGAAATGAATATAGCATGCAAAACTGGGTTCACTAAGATCTCAAAAGACATCAAAAAAATATTGACATAAACCAATGAAAAAAAAAAAAAAACCAAAAGAAGAAGAATATTAATTCTTCCAAAAAATAAACCAAAAGAACTAGAACTAATAAAAAGAAGGAGCCATCTATTACAAAGCCATATATTACAAAAACTATCTAAATTAGAACTAATAAAAAAAATGTACATAAGCCATCTATTACAAAAACTATCTAAATTACAAAAATATGAACATTAACATGCATATAGTCCACATCAACATGCATATAGGCCAATGCAGATCAGTGCACCAGCCAAAAAAGGGTGCTTCGAAAGGAAAAACAGAAGATAAACCAGCAAAAACATGCATCAACATCCAATTCCCATGGAAAAGAACTCATGATGAAAATATCAAAAAAAGAATCCAATCAGAAAAGTGGTTCAGAATCTTCAGATTTACAATAAAGACAACTTCCAATTTCAAATATAGTAAGGACTTTTGAACCTACCATGAGACCCACAAGCAAATGAAACCTCCGAAATATTAGATATAGCTGTTTGCATGCACCTGCATGTAAACAAATAAAACGTTATAAGAGTTCAATTTTTTCAGACACTTCAAATCATGCTCAAAGACTACATTCTCGGATAACATTAATAAGAGAAAAAAAAAAACTTATTTTCAGCTCAACATATCTAATAACTAAATCCTAGTACCCAACAGCAAAGACATCATTAAAGCATACATATGCACTATTCTTGAAATAGCAAAGCTAACTGCATTCGATACATTAAATAGCAGAATATGCTCTCCTCTGCTATGGGTTACAAGTGCTTGAGAAAAATGGCTATTCAGCCACATCCACAAATTTATGGTAATGGAGACCAGATTATGAAAACAAAACTATCTAACCAATACTACCTAACCCTTCACTACGTTCTACCCTAACATTTCTCCAATCGATAGGTAATAAAGTAGCATTGAGAATCGAATTCACCAGCAAAAACAAAACTTTTTAGCAATTGAAAACCCTAAAAACAGATAAACATAACAAGGCCCAAAAATTTGCTTAAAAGATAGAAGAAGTAAGAAGTACATGTTCCACAGTAACCAAACATGACTAAAATCATACCCGAGCACTTCTCCAAAAATGGGTTTATGGAGACAGCACTCATACTCAGTGTGTAACAAACAATGTTACCATGTTGGAGAATCAAAACCAAAAGCTCAAGCAATTGTTTCTAGAGGCCTACTAACAACATAAACCCATTTCAAGCTCCACAAAATAGAGGACCAAACAGAGAACACACAGAGCACCAAACGAAGTTCTAAAACTTAAATCTTACCGAGAGAGAGAGAGAGAGAGAGAGAGAGAGAGAGAACGCACCTCTGAGATGATTGCTGCGACCGGCGACCGGCGACGGCGAAAGGAGATGGAGAACGGCGACAATGACTAGGGTTTCCGCAGTGGAGAGGAGCTTCTTCGTCTTCATCTTCAGAAGTGATTTCGTCTTCAGTCGGTTTGGGCGGATTCGACGGCTTATTTTTACTAACCCGACATCATGCATTTGACCCGATGAACCCGTCTCTCACGGGTTGGAGACGTCGGTTCTGGCAGACGGGTCGGGCTTAGGCCCAATTATGCACAGCCCTAATGAGTACATGCCAAACAAAAGCTTAGACTCATTTATATTTGGTTAGTTTCTAAACCAAATCCCTAATTTCTTACAGTGCTTCATAAAACTGTATCTTATTTGAGTAAAAGCTTAATCTGTTTCTATTCTAAAATTGTGCTCTTCAATGGAAAATGGAAACCTTGCTAGATAAAAATCTAAGCATGCTTTTGGATTGGAAGATTTGCTTCAACATTATCTTGGGAATAACTCGAGGACTTCTTTATCTTCACCAAGACTCTAGATTGAGGATCATCCATAGAGATCTGAAAACCAGCAACATTCTTCTTGATGAGGAGATGAACCCCAAAATATCTGACTTTGGTTTGGCAAGGATGGTTGGAGGAAAAGAAACTGGGGATAACACAACCCGAGTCACCGGAACTTTGTAAGTTCCTGGTAGACAATATAATTATGAAAGCTGATTTTTGTATACTAGAATACCACAATTCTCAATCTCCAAACTCCACTGAACAAAACTCATGCATATGCCGACTTTGTTGACTGAAAATTTTCCTAATGCAGGGGCTATATATCTCCAGAGTACACATTAAATGGAATTTTCTCATTCAAATCCGATGTTTATAGTTTTGGAATAGTTCTCCTTGAGATAATATGTGGAAAAAAGAATACAGGATTTTATCAATCAGAAGAAGCCATGAGCCTTGTCACTTATGTAAGCAATTTATAGCTTTTCATAATCATCAGCTCTGTTTTTTGTCATCTTATACTTCATACCAATATCTACTTAAAAAATGTATCAGACATGGAGATTGTGGGAAGAAAACAGGGTGTTGGACTCAATGGACCAATCCTTGCGGGAGAGTTGCAATGTTGACCAGTTCTTGAAGTGCGTTAATATTGCATTCTTATGCGTACAAGAAGACCCAAGTGACCACCCCACCATCTCAAATATCATTACCATGCTTGACAGTGAGACTGCGACAGTTCCAACTCCTAGACAACCAGCTTTCATTCTTAGAAAAGGCCTGCCTAGCACAGCAAGTTCTTCGAGTCGACCGGAGACACATACAGAATTGACCATTAGTTTAGGAGAAACATAAAATGAATGATGTGGTGATTGTGTTGTGCTTATTGAGATAAATTTGTTTGACAGTATAGTTCGAAGAATTGTGTAGTACTCTGCTGTTCTGATGTTTCTATGCAACTTAGGGTATGCTTGGCAAGTGGGATGAGGCACAAAATTCTCATTTCATTCCATCTCATCATTACAACTTTTTCAAATTCTCTAATTTTAGCTATATTCTTTCTGGAAATTTAGAACTGTCAAGCTTGGAGCAGCTAGGTTTGTAAGAGTTTTATTAATACTCAATGTCCCATACACCCATATCCTAATGGGTTTAGACTAATTCCAATATTATCACTTTTTTTTTTTTCCCCCATAACACCTCCAATCTCAACAATATATAACCAAGTAAAACCAAAAAACGTCCCAGCCTATACACGAATATAAGGCAGACCCGACCTCTCCAACTGTAAAAGTCTCTTCAGCTCCTTAGGAAGCAATTCAAAAACCTCATACCTTCGACTACCCCCTGCCTCACCACACCTTGCCAAAAAATCTGCAATCATATTTCCTTCTCTAAATTGATGAGAGATAGAGAAAGAGATGCCATTAGCCTCAGCCACAAATTCCTCCCAAAAATCCCACCAATACCAAAGTGTACAACGTTTGGCTCGTACCCACTCGACCAAGATTTTTGATTCACATTCAATCTCAACTTGTGTCAAACCCAACTCTATGCACAATTTTGCTCCTTCCATTAATGCCCTCAACTCGGCTTCAGAATTAGTGCCCTGACCGAACCACTTTGAGTACGCAGCTATAAACTTGCCGTCACAATCACATATTACTCCCCCTCCACCTATCCTCCCCGAATTCCCTCTACAGCTTCCGTCTGTATTCAACTTCACTTTTCTAGCTACAGGCCTCCTCCATTTTACCAACTGACAATTACGAGCAGCAACCAAAGTACAACCAACATCCAGCGCTTCAAACATTTCCAAATCCACACTAGATACTGGTTCACCTGTCTTCATTCCATCCGAAATACCTCCAAGCCAAGTCTTTACCGCAAGCCAAACGCCTTCCACACTTTACTGTGTACCCTCCATTCGAGCCTTGCATCTACGAACCCAAAGCCTCCATGTGATCACGCAAGGAATGATACCAAGAAGAATGCCCCGTGCAGAAGATTTTTTTGCAAAAGACCACCATTGAGAAACTCTCGACCACCATGAATGCGACACCATCTGAATCCCCAATGCAGCCTCTGCACGAGCCCACTACTGAACTGAAAACTCGCTGGAGCTCAAAACATGATTCCGCGTTTCTCTTTGCCCTGAAGCACAGCAATTACACTTTGAAGCCAGCGGGATACCAACCCGACAAATATTTTCATCAACCGGCAAACAATTAAAAAAGAAAACGCTCTGTTACTTAAAAAAGACAGTTGACGAGAGAGAAATGCTGAGGAGAGAGAAACCCGATCGCCGACCCTGTACGGCGAGTGGTTGCTCACCGCCGACACAGAACTATTCGCCGGGCTCAGGCGACCTCACCGAGGGTCTTCCGGCACGGTGATTGGCCCCAAGCCTCAGTCCTTGGGATATGGCCAGCGGAAGTGCGCGTCCTCGACGGAACTGAAGCTGGCCGCCGCTCGGATTCATGGTTGACGTAGAGCCACTGGTGGCCGGTCGCCGCACTTTTGCTGATGTCTCCGCAGCACCACAACCGTTGCCTGAAGTGGAGGTAGTGATTAGGCCACCGAAAATAATTGAAGGGGAAATATGTTTTATATTCTCTGCAGAGGAAATAGAGGCCACTGCAAGGCCATTTCGATTTTCCATTGTCCTAAAGTTCCTCCGTCAGAGACCCTCACTCGGCTCTATAAGGTCCTTCATCCGTAGCTGATGGGGTTTATCCTGCTGTCCTATGGTATCGGCAATGCAAAGTCCAAGAAATGTTTTCATTAGGATGTCGAAAGAAGAAGATTTTAACAAAGCTTTGTCTAGAGAGTCCTATGAGATCAATGGCGTCTGCTATAGGCCATTTGCATGGTCCCCAGATTACACAGAGGAATATGAATCACCATGCGTGCCTGTGTGGGTTTTCTTGCCTGCACTTCCTCCTCATTTTTACCATGCTTCGGTATTGAAAATGATAACGGCGCCGATTGGAAAGTTCATTCGGAGAGACAATCCGAGTACATATGCTACAAGAACTAATGGAGCAAGGATTTGTTTAGAGGTCGATGCTTCCCGAGATCCGATCACTCACTTCTGGCTTGGATGTCTAGGGCTACCTCACAGTAGGAGACAAGAGGTGGTCTATGAAACCTTACCTGCTTACTGCTGCAACTATCATCAACAGGGCCATAATTCTAAAACATGCCGTAATGGTAAAGACCATACCAGGAAAGGGACTTGGAATCAGGTTTGGGTCAAGAAAGGGTCTTCATCAGAATTAGAAGCTGGGAAAAATCATACGGATGAGAATGAAGCAGGAGGGTCTTTGGAAAAGGAGAATAATACAGACAAGGAAACAGGGGGCCAACTAGTTCTTCAGGTGAAGGGAGTCGAACAAGAAAAAGTGCAGCATGCCACCCACGACCTACATGAAGTAGAAGAGGAAGAAGAAGGTAGAGAGCCTAAAGGGTCGAATAGCGTAAATAACCAAGAGATTAGTGGAACAATAAGGCCCACTGTAGCTACAGGTCAAGGACAGGATAACATCAGTATTGTGGCACAACTAAATGATGACCTACCAGAGTAGTTTGCTGCCCCCTCCACGCAATCAACCGAAGAGTTAGTGGTTGAGGACACAGGGAAAGTTTTATTAGAATAAGAGAATCTGCAAATCGTTAAATCTACCTATCCTCTACCAGACCCACAAGAGGTTAGCACAGAAGCCATTAATCCAGTTGTGAGCAGAGTAACTGATTTGGATGAAGAATGGGAGAATCCTCTAATATGCCTAAAGAGGAAATCGAAGAAGAAAAATGCAAGGTCCCTAGCAGTTAGTACTAGTGAGAAATTTATGGTTGTAGATGAAGAGGAAAGAATGGATGAGTTACTCTTTTCCCATTCAGATCACGAGAGTGAGAGAGACAAAATTAAGAATGATATGCGCAAGGAATACTGTACAGATTCTGAGGGCTCCAACAATCCCAGAAAAACAAGCCAAAAAAGGAGCTCGACCAGGGTGGTAATTCGCCCTTCCAAATTTAAATTATGATCAATCCTATTATTTTTTGGAATATTAGGGGAGTAGGCACTTCTTATAGGAGGTTGAGGAAAATTATTAAGCAATTTAGTCCTAATATCATAGCTTTAGCTGAGCCCTTTTTGTTAGAGGATAGAATTCCGTCATTCCTAGGAAGATTCAAACAAGCTCGGACAAGGGGGCTACGGGCCTGTTTACATGGTAATCGATCGTAGAAGCATATATAATTTGGTATGTTCATATATACTAGTTTCTGTTATTAGTTTATATTCTGGGTAATTTTGTCACAGGGTACATTTTCAGGAGGTCAAGAAATTGCTGTAAAGAGGCTCTTAAGTGTATCAGGACAAGGCTTACAGGAATTTAGAAATGAGGTGGTGTTGATTTCAAAACTCCAACACAGGAATCTTGTTAGACTTCGAGGATATTGCATAAAGGGAGATGAAAAGATTTTACTCTATGAGTACATGCCCAACAAAAGTTTGGACTTATTTCTATTTGGTTAGCTTCTAAACCAAACTCGTAACTTCCTGTATTGTTTGATAAAACTGTATCTTGTTAGAGTAAAAGCTTATTTTTTTGGTGCTGCTAAAATTCTGGAAACCTTGAAAGATCAAAATCTTAGCATGCTTTTGGACTGGAAGATTCGCTTCAACATTATCTTGGGAATAGCTAGAGGACTTCTTTATCTTCATCAAGACTCCAGATTGAGGATCATCCACAGAGATCTGAAAACTAGCAACATTCTTCTAGATGAGGAGATGAACCCCAAAATATCCGACTTTGGCTTGGCAAGGATTGTTTCAGGCAAAGAAACTGGGGATAACACAATCCGAGTAGCTGGAACTTGGTAAGTTTACAGTTAGTCTATGAAAGCTGATTTTTGTATAATATAACCATAATTCCCAATGATCTCCAAATTCCATTTAGACAAAACTCAAGAAAGTTTCAAACTTTGTATACTGATCAAAATCATCCTAATGCAGTGGCTATATGTCTCCGAAGTACGCATTAGATGGACTTTTCTCGGTCAAATCCGATGTTTATAGTTTTGGTGTAGTTCTTCTTGAGATTATAAGTGGAAAAAAGAACACAGGATTTTATCGGTCTGAAGAAGCCATGAGCCTTATAGCTTATGTAAGCATGTTATAGTTTTTCACAAATTTTTTAACTTTATTTTTGATCATCTTATTTCATATCAATAACTGTTTGAAAAATGTATCAGGCATGGAGATTGTGGGTAGAAAACAAGTTGTTGGATTTAATGGACCAGAATTTGCGTGAGAGTTGCAATGTTGATCAGTTCTTGAAATGCGTTAATATTGTATTCTTATGCGTACAAGAAGACCCAAGTGACCGCCCCACCATCTCAAATATCGTTACCATGCTTGACAGTGAGACTGCGATAGTTCCAAATCCGAAACAACCAGCTTTCATTCTGAAGAGAGGACTTTTTAGCACAGCAAGTTCTTCTAGTCGACCGGAGACACATACAGAATTGAACATTAGTTCAGGAGAAATACAAAATGAATGATGTGGTGAATGTGCTGTTTCTATGCTACCTACTCTGGTTTTAGCTGTATTCTTGCTGGAAATTTATATGTGTGAGTCTTAACATTCATACATTTTACTCTCTTATGAATTTCTTTGTGGGTTTGGAATTATAATCACTGGGCCACTAAAGTATTGATGGACTTTAGGAAACTCAAGAGTAAGAATTATCAGTCTTTGATGCATCTAAAACTCCTTGGGCCACCAGAGATTTCTTCCTTGGGCCATGGTAATTGCTATGCATGCTTGACAATGTGCGGATGGTTAGGTTAAATGGAGAATTTTAGCAAGTTCCGTATAGGTGTAAAATTCTAAAATGGTCACACCCGTGCATGTTATTTTTCCTCCTTTTTCCCGCCAACCCTGAAAACTCCTAGTCTCCTCCAAACTTCCCCATGTTTCACGCAGCCACAAAACCGAGTAACGCTTCCCACGCTAATTTCCATCCCAAATCTCAACTCCCTCTCCTCTGTTTCTTCCTCTTGGTCTCTCTCTCAATTTTTATTTTCACGTCCTCTTCTACTCTCCTCAAACCGCCAGCCTCCATCTCACACAACCACCCCCACCCCAAAGCCCACAGTCCCAGACCAAAAGGACAACGCCACTGCCGCCACTTCCTTTGCATGCAACCGCCAGAATTTCGTCCGCTTGGCCGTTCCCGTTAAGAATGTCCATCCCAACGTGAAGCCTAGCAATCCGCGTCAGCGGCTTCAACCACCTTGATCTGCCCCCACAAACTTGCACCACCCTCTATGGACCAAACCAAGACTCTGTTTTTAATATTCAAAACAGAGCAACAAACATGGACCACGTGATACTCCATTTGACCACCACGCAGCCAACCTCCTCCGTTCGACCACCGTGCAGCCTAGTACCACCCGTCTCCGCTCACTCCCCAACCATCCCCTGTTTTCATAATTAAAAACAGAGTATAAACTCTTCCCCCATGACCCACTGCACACCTCCCTCACCAAGAGCCCAACACATCCGTAAAGCCCAGCGACGCTGCCAGCCCCTCTAGGTCGTCATCCTCCTACACAGAAGTGCTGTTTGGCACCTTACGTGTAACACCCGGATCCAACCAAATTCTTTTTTTGATTAATTATTGATTTTGTTATTTATTTATTTTTGTTTATTTTATTTTTTTCTCCCCGCATGTTTATTTTATTTTATTTTATTTCTTTCCGTCTATATTTCTTTTTCACCGTAGTGTTCCTTTCGTCCACGACTTGCACGTACTCACGACTCTATTTTTCAGCTTTCACTCCCACACACGTCTCCCTCTTTTCTCTAGGGTTTTTTCCATCGTCAATATATATTTATACGTACCTGCATGTTAGTTTACCAAGGCTATAGCTGCCGCTAAAACTCCCACGGCAAGCTCCACCCCACGCACGCACAGAAGCAGCTCCATCCACAAAGCATCATCCACCCCAAGCCGCCACCCTCCACAACCTCCATGCAGTACCGTCGCTGTCGCTACACCTCCACACCCACGGCATTAGACCTCGTTTGCAGCCCAGTTACACGACCTCACCATCACAAAAGCCCACGCCCGTATGCGCTCAACCGAACGGAAACCACCCCTGTGTGAGTTTCCCCTGCACGACGGAAGCCTCTGTCCTTGGCCCAGCCCCTTGTGAAACCATAAGCCACACGAAGCCGCCGCCCAACGCCTCCCGTAGCCTCTGTTGCAAACCACCATATTCCCCTGTTTTTGCTCCCCGAAATAGAACCTCAGTCACCCCAAACTACCTACGCAACCCAGCCCCACGAAGACCCTTGACGCAGCACCTGAAGCAGCCGTAGCCTTCCTCTCCACCCTCGGAAACAGCCAAACAGTTGCCACCATCACCGACTTCCGTGGGAAGCGGAAACTGCTGTTGCTCTGTTTTGAAGCCATGGAGACAGAGCATCCTCGTCCAAACAGAGAGCCATGTCTAGCCTCAGTTGAGCAGCGACGTCACAGTCAACGGCAACAGATAACGCCGGAGATTAAGCCTCCACCGCCCAGTGATGTCCAGCGCCACCGTCCGAAGCCCCATGCACACCGCATGATGCGTACAACTCTCTCTCTCTCAGTGTTATTCTACCGCGAGCCACTGTGAACTGCCATCTTTCACGTCGGAAACCACCATGCCCACTGCCCAGCCATCGAGCTCACCTCTGTCGACCTCCGCCTAGCCCTTTTGGTCTGCCGCGCGCCACCTCAGGCTCACGGTGAGCTTCATTCTCTCTCTCGCGCCGAGCTCTCTCTCCGCCTCTCTCTCTCTCATTTCTACGTAAGGTTCCTCTCTCTCTAGCTGGTCTCTCTCTCTCTTTTCTCAATAATGATGATAGTATTGTTCTTTCATTTGTGCACACTCGGATCTCCGAGATTGGAAAGTAGGAAGTTCACAATATGATACTGCCTGGTTTGGCCACCGGGGATAGCACAATCCTACCACAGGAGCTGAATATGGTATATGATATGATACGATACAATACGATATGATATGATAAGATGAAGATCTTTAGTTATGTTATGACAAAGCATTTTGAATATGAAAATGGTCTTTGAATATGGAAATGATTTTTGAATATTAACAGTTGGTTTTTGAGTATGAAAATATTGAAAAGTTGCTCTGATTTTCTGATAACACATTTTTTAGATCTGCATATGAAAAAAATGAAATGTTTTGTTTCTATATACCGAACTTTTTGAAAAGACTTATGTTTACATACTAGTATATGTTTTTTGCTCGCTGAGTTGTTGATAACTCACCCCTTATCTCCATAATATTTTTCAGATAATTTTGATGACATAATTGGGAATCAGGACTAGAAATCATGTATAAAGCTATGTCAGCATAGTGGAATAAGTACAAAAATAGTATTTTTGGTTATTTGAGATTTTATTCCATAATTCTTTTTGCTATGTTGACTTGGTATTTTGGAAGGTTGATGTAATATTTCAGATTTTTGTGGTGTTTAGATTAATCTTATTGGAGTGGTTGATCTGTAATAGTGAGTCATACGTGTCATTGAAAACTTTCGAGTCTATAACTATATGGTTGAAAAGTGATTTTGAGTGACAAGGAGTACCTCTCTGATCCATCCAGGACCGGGACGTTACATAAAAAGTTAAAAAGTCGATATAAGTAATATTTCTATACTAGACTTTACATAAAAAAAAAAAAATGATTATGGTTGATTTATAAAAAAATATGTATTTTGTTATGAAAAGAAACTTGAAACAAACTTGGAAATTTGATTTGCATTACTCATGAAATCTATATGAAGAGACAAAAGTATTTTCTGTTATGACTGATGTAGATAAGAGTAAATTTTTGGCATTATGCTTCTGAATCTTTTAAAAAGAGCGAATATGATATCTGAAAAATTTGTGTATGATTATGTGAATATGTTCCGAATCTGTTTTGAATATATGAAATTGATTTGAATCTCTTAAGTACTCTGTTATAATATAATGTGGCAACTGAAAACTTTTGGCATGACATTTTGATTATGTATCTGATTTTGTTTCTGGTTTTGATTTGATGATTATGATTCTGTTATTGTGTTGGTATTAACATTTCTATTTCTAAATGCACCCACTTTGGAAACAAAGTGATTTTTCTGTATGGTCTTTATTGTGTGCACACTCGAGGCTTCGAGAATGATAAGGGGAAGATTTACTTCTGCTTCTGCCTGGTTTGGCCATTGAGGATAGCATAATCCTACCATGGTGGTTAAACTTGGTCTATGTTCCAATATGATGCCTATGTTTATGATATGATAATGTTCAAGTATGCTATGCCAAAAAACTTTTGTATATGAATATTTCTAAAACTGTCACCTTAATATTTTGATAAGATGTTTTGTTCTGCATTCTCAAATTGAAAATAATTTATTTTGCATTTTGTACTCTGTAAATGACTCATGTTTACATACTAATATATATTGTTTACTTATTGAGTTGTCGAGAATAACTCACCACCTTACCTCCATAATATTTAGATGATTTGTATGTTTCTGCTGATGATCAAGAATAATAAGCGTGGACAAGATTTGGGGTGTCAATATGTGACATGAATCGTTAACCCAACATGAACACGACACGATAATAGATGGTTGAAATTAGTCTTAATGGGTTTGAGTAAAAACGAATTGATATATTAAGACACAATTGCTTAACGGGTTAATAACTGGTCAACCCATTTTGACCCGTTAAGAAAGTTAAAGTTATAATTATACTATTATACCTAAAAGTAAAATTGTTGAGATTTTTATTTCAATATTTTATTGTTTGGATTTTAATTTTGGAATTGTAGTTAGTTTTATATATATATATTTTTTTATAGATATTGTGATTTTAACATTTATGTAAAATTATGATAAACTTAATCAGGTCAAACATGTTAATTTCGAGTTGTTCAACCTATTTACATAAATGGGTTGAAACGAGTGGGATCGTGTCATGTCAACCTATTTCTTAGTATTCACTAACTGGTCAAAACAGGTCGTGTCAATTCGTTATGTTAATGAGTCGTGTTAGGTTTTGAGATTTTGACATGATAAGCTTAATGGGTCATGTTCGGGTTGACCCATATAGTATAATATATATTCCTTGATACGACACGAACACGACCCATTAACACGATTTGACACTCCTAATTACAAGATTGTTGAGTGTAGGGGATAAATACTAAGATTACCGGAGATTATTATTAAGTAGATTTGATTTATTATGTTCAGTTAGTTATTGGGATGTTGACACTCTTTCAGGAGTTGTTGATTTATTTGTTGGATTATTTCATTGATTGAGAGGAGTTGTTGATTTATTTATTAGATTATTTCATTAATGACTTTCTTTGTAGAGGGATATATGTATATTTGTGGAAATAGATGAATTTATATTCACGGAGTCTTTGGAAATACATGAATTTATGTTTATGAAGTCTTTGGAAATTATATTTATTTTGTGTGAGATAATTTTCTAGCTAACAGGAAGTAACTCTCTGACCCACCCAGGTTTGGGACGTTATAGCAATAGCTTCAAATCCAAAACAACCAACTTTCATTCTAAAGAGAGGCCTTTTTACTTTTTAGCACAAAAAGTACTTCTAGTCGACCGGAGACACATATAGAATTGACCATTAGTTTAGGAGAAACACATATAGAATTTGGTTTGATAGTATTGTTCAAGCAGTTGGACTTCAAATTCATTGGTGTTATTTTAGTCTGATCTGTGGCTTGTTTTAGGAGGTATTGAAGATCATGTTTAGTATCTTATATAGTTAAGAACTTTTTTGTTTGTATTTTGGGAATGCCCCTATGCTGTTGTGAGCATTTTCAGTCAATATATTAGGGATATTATTCCGATTTTATGTTTTTATAACCAATCAATTTTCAGCATATAACAAGCTAGATGGGTCCAATTAGCTGATCATGTCTAATAAATGGGAACGCAATAGAAAATAAATAAATAAATAATGCATTTGTGTGAGTTTTAACATTCAGCCAAGAGTAAAGCAGCCATGATCCAAGAACTTATGAGATGTCTCACAATTCATACAGTGGGAATAAGAATTATCACTTCGGCTTTGATGCCATCTAAAACTCCTTGGGCCACCAGAGATTTCTTCCTTGGGCCTTGGAAATTACTATGCATGCTCGACAATTTGCGGATGGCCGCTGGAATAAGCACTGATTCATTTGAAACTCGTCCCACTTGGCTTCTTAATCAACTTTTAAAGAGATTTGGATAGTGAGTTGAGTTGAGTTGAGTTGAGTTGAGTTAAGATAGAGACGAAAGTTGAATGTTTAAAATATGGTTAGAATATAAATTTTTAATATTATTTTTATTTTAAGATTTGAAAAAATTGAATTGTTTATTATAATGATTATATAAAATACGATGAGATGATTTCTAAATCCAAACATCTCCTCAGAGCATTCACATTGGCAATGTAGCTAAAATTTTAAATAAAATGTCACCTTTTGGCTTTTAGATTTTTTAATCTCACATTGAATAAGGCATTTCACTTTCTATACTAATATAATATATTATTTTTAAATTTTTCTAATTTTTTATATACTCTTTATTGTATATCCTTTCTTTTATATAGGAAAACATAATTTCATTGAATCAAAGAGATTACAAATTCTTCTTATTAAGTCAAATAATCCGAGATACGAACATTGGGACATTATTCCACCACATCTAAATATTCTCCACGTTTCAAAAAAAAAAAAAAAAACAAAAGATGAAATTCATTCATGTTAAAGGCTTATGAAATTGATTACAAAATAAGCAACCAACATTACAAGTCCATCACTCTTTACATGTCACAAAAATGACAACAAAAGTATGAAATTTATCAAATCCATTACAAGTCCACCACCATTACAAAACAAGCCATCAACAAGTCAAACACCTTTACAAAATAGGGCATCAGAGAAATGATATTTGCAGTAACAGAATATGCAAGCGCCACACTCTCTTTTTTGAACCAATAAAATTTCAAGTCACTCAAAATCTAAGTTATAATCTTTTCATCAAGAATAAGAGTTTGCACCACAAATTTTCAAATCTAATAGCAAAAACGGACAATGATTCAAACACAAACCAAAGCTAGGGTTTTGAACAAATTCCAATTCCTATACTCGAAGAAGAATCTCGAGCTAAAGCTAGGGAGGAAAATCAAGCTAGTTTATGGCAGAATCCCCGGAGAAAAAAGTAGGGTTTAATTCAATTGGTATCTTAGCTATCTTTGAATAGATATTTGGTTTAGGCCGCATGAAAAATAGTACCAGCAGTATTCATATGCTTTGAGACTAAACATTATAAAAACTAACTAACTAATTCTCTTACGAGAACTAACCATATAACTCCTTCCAGAAAAGTCCCAACAAATTTGTGATTAATGGTTATTTAGAGGCAACTCAATTAATGCTAAGAGATGGATTTATACCTCTATCAACTACGTTTTTCCTTTGTTAATAAGATTAACAACACCAGGTTGGATTATATAAGTAAAGTGATTCTAAGATTCTATATTAAGACTCATACTATGTGAATTCAATACCTTTAGGGAGCTATATTTTAAATATTCTCTTCTAGTCTCTAATTATAAGGGTTTTATATTCTAATAAATTTTGAGAGTCACTCACTAGGGGCACACCCTCATTCAAATGTATACTTCCACTAATTGGAGAATTACTCCCACTATTTTCGATGATCTTTTATAAAAAAAAAATTGAAAATATTAATATTAAGTTAATGTGGGGATAAAACATTGTATCCAAAAAACAAGTATTAACAAAATCCACAATACTCCACCCTTGCCGAAAGTATAAGTAATTTTCTTAACTCAACTAAAAACATATTCAAGTTTGGATCTTACATATTCTCATTTGCACAAAATAATCATACATTTAGCTTTACTTAAAGACAAATAAACTTGATCTAAGGAAAAACATGTTTGAATTAAGGCTTCAAAGTTCAAACCATAGTTTTCATTTCCCGTTCTGTTTTGGCCATTCCACAATTTTATGTTCTAGTGTAGTACCCAGTGCACTATACCTCTTTGTTCCATTTCATTCTACATTATGGCTTGTTTCGGCTTGTTCCAATAATTTTGGTTGGAATTGGCATTCCGGACATTATTCCATTCCGAACTATTTTACTATCACTTTTGAAACTTTCTTAAGTTTGGATGACATTTTTGTAAGTTTTAAATCTAGATAATATTTAATTAACTCTAAAATCTAAAAGGTATAATTATATAATTTCTTTTTGTAAATTTAAATATGTCTCCTCATTCTTTTTTTAAATATCATTATTTTTAATAATTTCTCTACTCTTTTTTTTTTCTTTGTTTGTTTGTTTGTTTATTTGTTTTTGTTTTTGTTTATTTGTTTTTTTTGTCTCAACTCAAATTTGTGATTTTCTTAATATTAGTCTTTCGAAACTAATATCTCTATTTTTCTAATGTTTTCAATTTGTATTCATTTTATAAATAGTCAATTCTTCCATATATACACATACATCATACATACTTACATATATATATATATGTATTTATTCTAGTAGTTATTAGTTTATACATACATACATACATGCATGCATACATACATACATACATACATACATACATACATACATACACACACACACACACACACACACACACATATATATATATATATATGTAGTTAATCTTAAAATAGTACACCGGAACATACCGGTATCGAAATATTACGTTCCAATGCTTAAACGAAAATTATCATCGGAATGAAATTTAAAACATTGCTGTAAACCCATTTTACATCAACGCAAATGTGATGTATCAACTACTTTGTGCCATAATTCAACTATAACTTAATTCTCAGTAAGTTATTACACTACAAGATATAGTTCATACAATTGTGATTCAGAAAATATTTTCTTTATAATTTAAACTTTTAAAAATTTCATTGGAATCGCAGTTATATTGTGAGACAATTTTTTCTTATATCATGTCCTTAGAAGTACTAGTATGCATGTATAGAAACTTTAACGTAAAAAATGCTCATATTGTCTTTTTTCATTGACTCTACTAAACAAAGGAGATGAGTCAAATTAGCAAGAAAATTTTTAATTTCTCAAACTTCACACCCATCATCCTATACCTTCATAGCACATTTTAGTATATCATCTCTCCTATCAAGAAATAATATCACTAAATAATTGACGATTCAACTTTTAAATCTCTAATAACTCTCACTAACACCACTATATTCAATGAGTGTTAAATAAATTTAGGTATAGAAATCGTTGCGCAATAAATGCACTTCGTGAAATTTTAGCAGCTAACTATCGATACATCCCCATTTTTCGCTTCCTTAATATTTTTCTTATTCTTCAATCCACTATAGGAGAGAGAGAAATGCGAGAAATTATCTTAATCTTAAAACCTATCTTTTTTTTCTTATAAGAAAAATGTGACAAATTAATCTCATAATATCATGACATATATGTATTCAATAAGGGTGTTGTTATTTTAAGTTCTCTAGTCTACACATTGCTTATATGATATAATTTGATTTGAAAGATAAATTTTAAAATTTGAATGTCACAAATCAAATCGTTTTATTAAATAATGTGGACGGTGTACTCTACACATCAGCGTAAGAATAAGTCATTCACTAATGATAATTATGCAAAAAATATTCATGGCATAATTGCATTATGAATAAATTATAATCATGTAAATTCTCAGCATAAAAAATACTTGAGTTGTAGCCTAATGATTTAGCTCATTGCCATGGTGCCACTGAGCTCGACCAAACCTAGTGGGCCGCAAGCATTTAAGCCCAAAGATGATTTAATCCAAGCCCAAAATATGTTTTCAACATATGACCTGTAACTGTACATCTTTCTCACCTCACCCATTTCAGTGACTTTTTCTAACGAAGGAAAAATATTTTAGACCAACGCTGGTTGTAATGCAGAAGTTCATAATGGCGATGTCGTAATTGGTAGCAGCAAAGTAGCAACATGGCAGCGCTGCCCCAAGCAGCATAGCGTGTAGCACTGCATACGTTACACAGGCACTGCCTATGCGTAACACCATCGGCGTTATGATGCATTGCGTAACACCATCGTTACACAGTCGGGTGCAGTGTAGCAATGCACCCGGCTGCTGCAAGCAGCACCCTGGACGAAGACCCAGCTAGTGTGCGCAACGCCATGGGCGGTGCTACACCTAGCTCATGCGCCCACGCTACACTGCTTGCTGCACTCTCTTGGGTGCGCGATGCACTACGTGCGGCGTAGTGGTTGCAGTGCATGCAGCTCCTTGTGCAGCACTGTGTGTGACAGTGCTAGTAACTCCACCATGCCGCACCACCCTGGTTTGAGAAACGTAGCCACGTCTGGGCTTAGCACTAATTTTTGAAGTACTGCGGAACCCCAAACGGGTGCACGTAATGCCAGCTTTAGCGCTATTAGACAGATAAGCCAAGATTCAAACTCCTCCGAAGATCACTCATTGCAAGTCCAGGATTTATCTCATACACCAGCAGCAACCCAAAGTTTATATGATATAACAACCCCATCTTCTATCCCTCCTGAAATATAGGAACCATAGCAGTTTAGATAAAATATGTATTGTACATATCCACTTGTAATTCTAACTTATCTCATTCAATGTAAATCTATATAAATAGAACAATGCACATGACTGAAGTTTTTTAAGTCAGCCTATTCATTCAATAATTTTCATGGTATCAGAGCATTTTGCTCATGCAATTTCTGATCCATTTTCTGTAAGTCCAATGGCTTCCTCTTCATCAAATTTCTCTGCTACTTTAATTGCTTCAAACCTCAACCAACTGGTCTCAGCCAAACTTGATGGGTCAAACTATCTTATTTGGTTGTCTCAAATGTTCCCCATACTAAAGAACAATGACTTGATGGGTTTTGTGGATCGTTCCGAACCGTGCCCATCACAATTTCTCCTCAATAATCAAGAGAAATTAACAACTAATCTCAATCCCAAATATGACCTTTGGCACAAAAAGGATCAGCTTGTGCTAAGATGGATTAATGCCACTTTGTCTAATAATGTGGCTCCCTCAGTTTTTTGTATTACATCTTCAAGACCAACTTGGACTGCATTGGAAAAGAAATTTGCCTCCAAAACCCAATCTCGTATAAGCCATTTAACATGCAAAATCCAAGCTCTAACTCAAGACTCATGTAGCTGCTCTGCTTATCTTGATGAGGCCAAGGAAATAGTAGCAAGGCTAAGTGCTGCTGGTAAGATTGTTAACGATGATGACCTGATTACCTATGTTACCCATGGCCTAAATCCTTCCTACCTACCTTTCATGATCTCGTTATCTTTAGCCACCAGAGACCACCCGTTGTCCTTTGATGATTTTCAAACCGAACTCCAGTCCAAAGAATTCCTTTTAGAAACACAGTATGAATCTGTTTCCCCATAAACAAACAACTTTGCTTTGTTTGCACCCAAGCATAATGAACAATCCTTCAACCGCAAACCAAAATATCCCAACAGGCCTAACCAACTTTCATTTGCTGGCCACCAACCCTCGCACACTCCTTCCCACCGCAACTCCATGCGTCCCTCTAAACCACCATCCAATACAACCCACCTTAGCAAACCTATACATCTCCCAAACCATTACAAAATTTTACCTCTCCTCACTCTCATCGCCAAATATGTGGCGGATCCAATGATCGAGCACTTGATTGCTTCCATCACATGGATTATGCATATTAGGGGAGACATCCTCCTGCACAACTAGGAGCATTGGTGGCTCACACCAATGCTGAGCACGAGGCTGAAACATGGTTTGTAGACAATGGAGCAAATCAATATATCACAAGCAATCTTGAGCAACTCACTCTTTCACTACCATACACAGGTCAAGAGCATGTGGCAGTTGGTAATGGTTAGGGTTTAACTATTGCACATACTGGTAATACAACTTTTCATACGACCAATAATCAATTACAACTCAAGCGTGCGTTACAATGTCCTAATGCCTCTGCTAACCTCCTTTCAACCAACCAAATCTACTTAGATAACAACTGTTTCTTTATTCTAACTGCTTCTAATTTTTTTGTGAAGGACACATTGATGGGGAAGACACTACTAGAAGGCAGAAGTGAATGTGGTCTCTATCCATTTCCTATGCAGTCCATTTCTCTCAGTAAGTTGTGTGCCTTAGCTGTTGTAGCAGGAATGAAAGCACCACCTGCCATTTGGCACTCTAGATTAGGCCATGCATCTATTTCTATTGTATCTCAATTATTGAATAAATACCAATTACCCGTTAAAGGTTCATTTAGCAAAATGGATTTTTGTGATTCATGCCAACTCGGCAAAGGGAAACAACTTCCCTTCTGTACGTCAAATTGTGTTTCTACTTTTCCCTTAGACTTAATTCATTTAGATGTCTGGTCTTGCTCTACTAAATCCCTTAGTGGATGCAAATATTATGTCCTCTTCATTGATGATTTCTCTAGATTCACTTAGCTCTATCCTGTCCATAATAAATCGAATGTTTATACATGCTTTGTTAAATTCAAAGCTTTAGTTCAAAATCAATTCTCTCGCAAAATCAAGTGATTTCAATCAGATGATGGAGAAGAATATAATTCACACCAATTTCAATCCTTTCCACAAACAATGGTATCCTTCATCGTTTAACTTGTCTCCATACGGCCTAACAAAATGCGGTATCCGAACGTAAACATCGTCATGTTGTAGAAATGGGATTATCCCTCCTAGCTGAATCTCACCTACCATCGACATTTTGGGTAGATGTCTTCCTCATGTCAATTTTTCTCATCAATCGTCTACCTACTCCAATTCTAAAACATCAAAGTCCATACTTCAAACTCTATGGCAAACATCCAGATTATACTTTTTTCCGCACCTTTGGGTGTGCATGCTTCCCTCTACTTCGACCATATACCTCTCACAAATTAATGTTCCATTCCAAATGATGCATATTTCTGGGCTATAGTGCGAATCACCTAGGTTACTGATGCATGGATCCTATCACTCAAAAGGTAGTTATCTCCAGGCATGTTATCTTTGATGAGAGCTCATTTCCTACTAAGAATGGATTGCAGCCACCTGAACCTCTGCCAGTGGTCTCTTCCCCAGGTATGATCCTTCCTTCTCCCTCATTTCCAATTATTACAGACTCTCACACTTCTTCCTCTTAAGGCCATCCATCACATGAATTGTCCTCATATCTAGACTTGCCCTCCCTTGACACATCACCACCTCCACATGACCAAATCTCCTCGCCCATCACTCCAGCTCTCCCATCCATCATATCCACTACCTCGGATCCCTCTCCTATTGCCACAATTTTTCTTGTTTCCAATGCATCTCTTCTCTCCCATCATATGACTACCCGATCCCAAACAGGGTCCTTAAACCTCTAGAATTTCTCTGACTTTCATCTCAACTCCACCAAATACCCACTGCATGCATTATCTAGTGTTGCAATTCCACTTGAACCCCATTCTTATCAGCAGGCTGCTCTCTTACCTGAATGGTGTGCCGCAATGAAGGAAGAATATGATGCTCTCATGGCCAACAATACTTGGACATTCTGTCCTAGGCCCAAAAATCATAAGGTAGTTGGCAATAAGTGGGTCTATAAGACCAAACAGACCCCCACAGGTGAGGTTGAGCGCCTTAAGGCTCGGTTAGTTGCGTTGGGATATCATCAGAAGGAAGGGGTTGACTTCATAGAAAATTTTAGCCCAGTGATCAAATCTACTACTATTCGCGTGATTTTCTCCCTTCTGTAGAGTTTGACTGGTACATTACACAACTAGATGTGTCTAATGCCTTTCTTCATGTCATTCTTGAGGAGGATGTGTTCATGGAACAACCTAAGGGACTTATTGACTCTAACTTTCCGGACTACGTGTGCAAGCTCAATAAATCACTCTATGGCCTAAAACAGGCACCTCGAGCATGGTTCATGCGATTGTCTAATGCTCTGCTTGAGTTTGGCTTTGTGTCATCTCCCGTACACACTTCATTGTTTGTCTATCATGATGGAAACTCCATTTTTTTTCTTATATATGTAGATGATATTCTTGTATCAGGCATAGACTCCTCATTGATTCACTCACTTATTATCAAGCTACAAGCATATTTCAAGATGAAAAACCTGGGTCCTATTGGCTACTTTCTTGGCATTCATGCTACACGAGACACTACTGGACTCCATCTTCAACAATCCAAGTATGTCTCAAATCTGCTTTCTCGCACCAAGATGGCAGGTGCCAAACCTGTTTTGTCTTCTTGCACCATGGGCCAGAAGCTCTCTTCACATGTTGGTGAACCACTTACTTCATCTCAAATCACAGAGTATCGACAGATAGTAGGGGCCCTTTAGTATTGCCCATTGACCAGGCCAGACATTGCATTTTCTATTAATCAACTTTGCCAACACATGCACAATCCGAACTCTTCTCATTGGACTGTAGCGAAACGAGTACTCAGATATTTAAAGGGCACCATTGACATTGGCTTATGGTACACTAAAGGTGACTATCATCTCCAAGCATTCTTTGACATGGACTAGGCTGGCAATCCTGATGACCGCCGCTCCATTACAGGCTGCGCTATCTTCCTTGGTTTATCCCTCATTTCTTGGTTTGCTAATAAGCAATCAATGGTTGCCAGGTCTAGTACAGAAGTTGAGTATAGGGCATTGGCTATGGTTATAGTTGAAGTTTATTGGGTCCGCATGTTACTCAAGAATCTGCACATTACCATCCCCACTACCCCTACTATTTGGCGTGATAACAGTGGCGCCATTGCACTTGCTTCCAACCCTGTCTTCCATAATCGAACGAAACACATCGAAGTTGACTTTCGCTTCATCTGTGAGAAAATCGCAAACAAAGACATCTCTCTCCAGTTTCTTGGCTCATTTGATCAGCAGGCTGACGTCTTCACTAAAGGTTTTAGTTCTGCACGCTTCTAAATGCTGCGATCCAAGCTAACGGTGACAAATCTCCCCATTAGCTTGCTGGGGGATGATAGTCAAATAAGCCAAGATACAAACTTCTTCAAAGATCACTCGCTGCAAGTCCAGGATTTATCTCATACACCAGCAGCAACCCAAATTTTATCTAATATAACAACCCCATCTTCTATCCCTCCTGATATATAGGAACCATAACAGTTTAGATAAAATCTCTATTGTACATATCCACTTGTAATTCTAACTTATCTCATTCAATGTAAAACTATATAAATAGAACAATGCACACGACTGAAATTTTTTAAGTTAGCCTATTCATTCAAATATTTTCAAGCGCAACACCAGTGCACGTAACGCGATGGGCAGCATAGCACCACTCGTTAAGTGTCAAACCTTAATGACACATCAACAATGCACCTAGGTGGTGCTCGTTGTGCCACCTAGATAACGTGGCATAGGTGCGAGCGTGGCACTTTTAGTGTTCAACAACCTCACCACAAGCAACACTGTGGTGCCATGGTTGCATCGCCTCAGGTGTGATGGTCTGTGCTACTTCAAGCAGAAGAAAAAATACCTTGGGCCTAATTGAGGCGCTCCCAGTACCCTAGGTCTTAGTGCACTGGGGTGAACCTAGTCCATCCATGTGAAGCTGTTGTCTTGTGTGGCTCAACATCGATGTGCACAACCACCTCTCGGGCATCCATGGTCTAGAGAGAGAAACATTTCCACATCACATGGGAAATATTTGGGTAAGAAAAATCACAACATTCCTACAAGTAGAATTTATAACGCTTATGGGAAATTTGGGAGCTGCAATATTAACAATTGGTTCTTACAATGCACATGTTTACCTGGGTTCAAGCCTGCTAACCTCGAGAATTCAGGTTCTAGACATTTTTCTAGTGGGTGCACCGTGCACCAAAAATTCAACATCATGTAATTGCAATACGTTCTTGAGCTTGAATGCTGAAAATGAGCAACCCGGACTTAGATTTCAGGGTAAAAAATGAAACAAAATGTGAAAGTTGTTAAGGCAATAACAACAATCCTCCTCCTCTACTTGTAACAACACTACAGCAAACAATAACTTTAAAGATGCAAATCCTCCTCCAGTGTCAGTTGCAAAAGATAAAGATAAAGAGGAATAAAGATAAAATGATAAGGATAGAGGCCTGTTGTTAAGATAACTGCTTATCTTATATTAGGATCAATCTAAAACTTGTATCTATAGACATAAGGTTTATATAACCACTGTAACGATCCAATACTTGTGTACTTCTATTTGTATCATTCAAATATACACAAAGCATTAGGTTGCTACATTCCTCTTCAGCATTATTTTATTAAATCTTTCATGGTACTAGAGCTCTCCTTGGGTTAACACCTCTTTCAATCCAACCATGTCTTCCTCAGATGCAATCTCTATCACCACTCCATTCACTGCACAAAAGTTAACCCCACTCATCTCAATACAACTTGACCAAACCACTTTGGGTATCGCAGCTCACACCCATACTTCGCAACCTTGATTTTTTCAGCATTGTTGATGGATCTAAATCTTGTCCTCCCAAGTTTGTATTTGATTTCGAGGGCAAGTAGACCACAACCATCAATCCAGGCTTTGCCTTTTGGCAAGGGAAGGACCGGTACCTTCTCAGCTGGTTAAATGCCACTTTGTCTAAGACTATTTTATCCTCAATCTATGGCCATACCACTTTCGTTGCCTCAAACAAGTTTGGATGCTCCTTGCCTCAAGTTTTGCCTCTCAATCTAAGTCTAGAGTGGCTCATCTCAAGCAGAAACTACAATATATATGGTAAGGAGCCAAAACTTGCACGAAATTGCTGCACACTGCTAAGTCATTGGCTGATCAATTGGCTATTATTGGAAAGCCAGTTGTTGAAGATGACTTGATATCCTATTTGATCAATGGTTTAAATCCCTCTTTTTATGCATTTGTTACTTCTTATTCTTTTGCAACTCATCAAACTTCACTCTCTTTTGATGAATTTCATACAGAGTTGCTCAACTATGTGATGATGATCAATAGCCAGAACTCTGCCCAAGACTCAGGTGGCTTTGCTTTATATTCTCAACAGAAGAAATAAAACTCCAACTTCGCTAGGAGAAATTTATCTGGTGGTTCATTCAAGCAAAGTCAGCACCCTTAATCGACTTAAAAGAAAATTGACACACAATGAGTATCTCAAACAAAGTCTTCCTCCTCCATTCAAAATAGGCTCCAATGTCATATATGTGGCAAGCTGGGCCACCAAGCTCTTGACTACTATCACATGATGGATTTTGCATACAAGGAATGCCATCCTCAAGCTCAATTTGCTGCCATGGTTGCTACCAGTCAAGATGTTGTCCTTAATAATCAAACTTGGCTAGCTGATAATGGTGCCAATAATCATATTACTGTTGACTTAAGTAATCTTCAAATCAGTGAACCTTACCAAGGTGAAAATGAAGTAGGAGTAGGTAGTGGCTTAGGTTTACACATCTCACACACTAGTTCCACTCATATTAAGTCACATTATTTACCCTTGCACTTGAACAATATCTTACACTGTCCCATTATTGTAGCCAACCTTCTTTCGATTCAAAGATTTTGTAGAGGCAATAGGTGTTGGTTTGAATTTACTGTTGATTACTTTGTTGTGAAGGATAACCTCACCGGGCAGATTCTTTTACAATGGCCAAGTAAAGATGGACTTTACCCTATTCATCTTCACACATATCTCAATAAAGTAGCAAACAATAAAGCTCATGCCTTTACTTCCCAACTTGGTGTTGCAGTAAACCGCTCCACTTGGCATCTTCGTTTGGGTCATCCAATATCTCAAGTAGTCAATTTCTTAAAGTCTAAGAGTCAAATTCATGTAAAACATCATTCACTGAGTGGCTCCATTTGTGAACCCTATCAAATGGCCAAAAGTAAAAAGTTGTTTTTTCCTATTTCTAATCGAATGTCTCATTATCATCTTTAAATAATACACAGTGATGGGTGGTGTTCTCCTATTCCTTCTATTAGTGGTTATCATTACTATATCATATTTATTGATGTTTACTATAGGTTTTCATGGCTCTATCCATTACATGCTAAGTCAAAAGCATTTTCTTGCTTTCTTAAATTCAAATGCTATGCTGAGAACCTACTCATTAAGAAAATCAAATGTCTTCAATTTTATGGAAGCAGTGAATTTACCTTTCATCAGTGGTATAATCCACCACATGTCATTGCCATATACTCCTCAGCAAAATGGTGTTGCTGAGAGGAAACACAGACATGTGACTAAAACTGGTTTAGCAATGTTGGCCCATTCTCATCTTCCTCAAACCTATTGGCTTGAAGCTTTCAATATTGTAGTTTTTCTCATTAAAAGGCTTCCTACAAAAGTACTCAACAACATGACTCCATTCCAACTCTTGCCTAATAAACCTCCTGGCTACTCCTTTATCAAAGTTTTTGAATGTGCATGCTACCCCCAACTCAGACCTTACAACCATCATAAACTCCTTTATCAATCCAAGAAGTGCATATTTATTGGATACAGTTCCACCCATAATGGCTATCGATGTCTTAATCCTACCACAAGTCGAGTTTATCTGATTCAACATGTCATCTTTGATGAGACTCAGTTTCCAGCCAACTCCATAGTCCCATCTTTTTCTTAGCGCAATGAGAAGAATATTTTCTTGGTGCAGGGAACTTCCTCACCGACATCATCAGTAGTGGTCCAGGTACCTCCTCTCTCCCCACATACTTTATCTTCATTACCCTCTGATGAACTTTCCCAACCATGAAAACTACCATTCCCATTTCCTCCACTAGTTCCAGTGATGACATACCTGAGAATCCACCCCCATTGGCAACTAATTCACTAGAACCCACCCACTCTCCTACAGTTGATTCACCAAACACCCGCCCATGCTCACACATTCTAAAAGAGGCACCTCTTAGCCCAAGGCCTTCCCTGACTTCCACCTTTACTATTCCACCAAATACTCTCTTTGTGCACTCACCTCACTTGTCATACCTACTACACCTTCTACCTTTCACCAAGCTATGAAGGCTCCTACGTGGTGTGGTGCCATGAAGGAAGAATTTCAGATACTGCAAGCCAATGGTACATGGTCACTATGTCCAAGGCCAAGCACCCACAATGTGATTCGAAATAAGTCTGAATATAAGGTCAAGCAAAGGGCAGATGGGTCAGTTGAAAGACTTTAGGCCCGACTTGTTGCCAAGGGCTTTAAAAAATTAGATGGGTTGGACTATTCCGAGAACTTTAGCCCAATCATCAAACCTTCCACCATCATAATTATATTGGCATTTGTTGTTAACTACAACTAGCACCTCAGGCAGTTAGATGTATCTAATGTCTTCTTACTTGGGACTCTGGAGGAGGAAGTGTTTATGAAATAGCCACCTAGTTTCATTGATGTATCATTTCCCAATTGTGTGTAAATTACATGAGTCTATTTTAGGCCTAAAACAGGCACCTAGAGCCTGGTTTCATCGCCTATCTCAGACGCTACTTCAACTTGGTTTCTGTGAATCCCACGCAGACTACTATTTGTTCACTTACCACAAACTTGGAGTGCATATATTTATTCTTGTTTATGTGGATGACTTAATTGTGATAGGCACACACTTATCTCTGATTATGAATCTCATTTCTTACTTAAAGGAAGATTTTTCTATGAAAGATTTGGGACCATTCTATTACTTCCTAGGCATTCAAGTCACTAGGGACCAATCCGGTCTTTATTTATCACAATCCAAGTATATTTTAGATGTACTACACAAGGCCAAGATGACTGGTGTTAAACCCTACTCTACTCCTTTAGCCATAGACACCAAGCTTTCCCAAACCACAGGCGATCCCCTACAAGATGTCACCACCTACAAACAAGTTGTGGATGCTCTTCAATATTGCACACTCACACGTCCTAAGCATTTGTGGTTAATCAACTTTGTCAATTCATGCCTGCACCTACCTCTCTTCACTGGTTCACAGCAAAGTGTGTGTTGCGCTATTTAAATGACACTCATCATCACAACCTCCACTTTCCAAAAGGATCCTTACAATTGCATACCTTCAGTGACTCTAATTGGGCAAGTGATATGATCGACCATCGCTTTACAACGGGTTATGCAATGTTTCTTGGTCCCTGCCTAGTGTCATGGAGTGCCAAAAAGCAGCTTGTAGTCTCTCAATCTAGCATAGAATCAAAATACCGAGCCATGGCCTTTGAAACTGCAAAACTCTCTATTGGATTCTCATGCTTCTCGCTAGTCTCCAAGTTCCACACACCTCTCCTACTATTCTTTGGTGTGACAACTTTGGAGCCTTCTGTCTTGTAGGAAATCTAGTTTTCCAAGCAAGAACAAAGCACATTGAAGTGGATTACTACTTCATTCGCGAGAAGGTTGCTAAAAAAGACATCATTCTTAGATATCTTTCCACTTATGTTCAATTGGCCGATATCTTCACCAAATGACTTACTTCCTCACGCTTCCTCCATCTTCGAGATAAGCTTTCATTCCGTGAACTCCCTATCAGCTTGAAGCGGATGTTAAGGCAGTAACAACAATCCTAACATACCACGTTGCAGCAAACAATAAGTTTAAAGATGCAAATACTGCTCGAGTGTCAATTACAAAAGATAAAGATAAAGATGACCGAATATCGGATGATAAGGATAGAGGCCAGTTGTTATAAAGATAACTCCTTATCTTATATTAAGATCAATCTAAAACTTGTATTTGTAGAGATAAGGTTTATGTAATCAATATAACAATTCAATACTTGTGTCATTCTATTTATATCAAACAAATGTACAAAAAGTAATAAGCTATTGTATTTCTCTTCAGCATTATTTTATTAAATCTTTCATTGTTAAGGCAATAACGACAATCCCAATAGATCACACTACAACAAACAATAAGTCTAAAGATGCAGATTCTACTCTAGTGTCAGTTACAAAATATAAAGATAAAGATGACTAAAGATCAGATGATAAGGATACAAATCAGTTGTTATAGAGATAACTCGTTATCTTATATTAGGATCAGTCTAAAACTTGTATATGTACTTATTAGGTTTATGTAGCCACTATAACAATCTAATACTCATGTACTTTTATTTATATCAATCAAATAAGCACAAAGTTGTAAGCTGTTGCATTCCTCTTCAATATTATTTTATTCAATCTTTTATAGTACCAGAGTTCAGGTTTGCCAACAGTCTCGACCCAATAGTCCTGGAAATTTTGAAACATTTTGTTTACATAATCTTCCTTTACAACCTTTGAGATGTTTTTAACCACATATTAATCAGTTAACTAGCTAGAAGTTTCAAGAGAGATTATTTAATAGTTAAAATAAATATGGAAGATTCTTGCATATGGGAGGCAGCAGATTTATCTAGCAAGATGATTGATGAGACATTTCTAGAGAGATAGAGAGAGTATGTGAAGAATTTATTTTCTTTTGTGAAGAGTTTATTAGTTATTCACATGCTATTTTTTGTTCACTTATTAATAGTAATACAATTATATAACAAAAATCTAACAACTTTTATATTATTAGATACTTTTTCAAGTTTATTCTTGATCTATAAATTTCTCTTAAAGTTTAGAAAAATATGAGTAAGTCAATAACAATTGTATTACTTATGCTGACGTCACCCCCAACCCCCAGGCGCGACACCAAATCTTAGTTCCACCCCTGGTTTGCCATCATTTGTTTGGGGTTAAAATGGTGCAGCATTGGCCTATTCCTTTTCTATTTCTTGCATTGGTCAGGATTCGGGGGACTGGTCTTAGCCAAAAGAAACGATTGGCTTGTGTTAGTTTAAGCTAGTGGAGGTGATTGGATTTGGGTGCAAAAATGTCCCCAACAAATGGTCTTTTTTTTTTACCCTCTTATAAACTATAATGCATTTACACAAAGTGATTGGAGTGATTATCAAGATAAAGTCCATACGGGCTAGCTGATTGTGGCCTAAAATTTCTTAAGTCCATTCCTAGGATTGTTTGGATTTAATTAAATATATACTTTTGTATAGACCTGTGAAATCCTTGTAGACATACAAAAAATATAATGGTCTAGTACTGCATTAATCCTGTTGGAAATATTTTGAAACTCAATATTGATGGAATTAATTCTGTAGGTAACCCGGGCACTAGTGGAGATAGGCCTATGATTGATTATACACACAAATTTGTTCTAGACCTTCTGATATATATTGTCTCACATTCAATACCCTTTTTGGGTTGCATTTCTTTTCTCCACATGGTAAAGTAAACCACAATTACAGGCTCATCGCTTGTGCTATTATTGGGGCAAAATGATATCATTGGGCCTTCTGATTGTTTAACATTCCGTAATAGCAGTATATATTTTGTATATTAGCCAGTCTTTGCGTATATCAATAGCTGATGGTGATGGTTATTAGGATTTTTGAGTATCTTTACAATCCTACAATCAATAGTAACCCTCCACATGTGGAACATATTCCTCCCCCCTCCAATATTCCAAGTAGAGTTGTGGGCGCTTGATTCAAGTCCAATGTGTGAAAATAAAAAAGAATGGAATGTTCCATCAGTTTACTGCTCTCTCTTTGTTTTCTCATTCATACAGGTGATGTAGGTGAAGAAATGTATTATGTTGTCAGTCAGTTTTGGTAAACTACAATGTATAGCCATGAAATGAGATTTAATTTACTGCATTGTGCATGAAACAAGAAGATAAACAAGAGGATCTTTGTTCCTATTACATTCAATGACTAGCTAGATAGAAGCCAGAATGGATCTTTTTTAGAAACCATCTGGATTACTCAAATTAACTCAAACAATTAACGTGATAGCTAAATTTGAATGCTACAAACATCCCCATGTAACACTTATTGGTATTCTTGTCAGTTTTTCTACCATGTGATGCAGATGTTTTATTATATATATGAGTTATTTTTTATCTTCTCAAATTATCACTCATTTTGTAATAAGGCTGGCCATATATCATGTTAAATAACTGCATGTAAGGCCAAGTACTCTTTGATATATACGATCATAACTTTGTACCACTTTTCATTTGGTTGTGAAGCACTTATACTCCATGCTGAAAAAATGCATGTCTAATATATCAAACCTTTTCTGCAGAAGACATGGGTGTAGATCGAAATTTGGCAAAGACATGAGTTGATTTCTTAATCTCCTTTCTGAGTTTATGATGTATCTCGTGTTTATGCATTGCATTGGAACATCATTTTATCAACATCACAAAGGGAGGGCAGCTAGCAGCCCTTAAGGATGCTTAAGCCTAGCAATGACAAAGCCTGGATTTGCTTTGGGGATTTTAATGAAATACTGCATCAACATGAGAAAAAATGGAGCAGCTCAAAGACCTTATAGCCAAATGGAAAAATTTAGGGAGGCAGTGGATTCTTGTGGCTTGAGTGATCTTGGTTATGAAGGAACAAAGTTTACTTGGAACAATGGAAAAGAGGGCCTTCAGTTTACAAAAGAAAGATTGGATAGAGCTTTTGGAAATCTAGCTTGGACCTCACTGTTTACTGAATGCAGTGTCACTAACCTAGCAGCACATAATTCTGACCATTGTCCCCATTTACTAGATATGAGGAATGGAAGGGAGAGAAGATGGAGTGAAGAAAGGTATAGATCAAAAGTGTTCAGATATGAGGCTAGTTGGGACCTGAGGGAGGAATGTAGTGAAATTGTTCGAACTAGCTAGAATCAAACACAAAGTTGGCATGACTCTCTATTGAGGGGAGTCCATAACAGATTAGTGAGATGTAAGGACCCTTTGATCCAATGGAGCAAAACCTTTCTAGGAAAGCACAAGCAAGAAATTCAAAAGAAGCTGAAACAGCTCTCAGAGTTACAAAATACCAATGATGGTTTCCACACAGTGGCTATGAAAAAGCTACAAAAGGAAGTTGATGCTCTTATGGAGGAGGGAAATGTGAGATGGAAGTGAAGGGCTCAAAGATGGAGATAGAAACACCAAGTTTTTTCATAGAAGTGCAAACCTGAGAATAAGAGTAAATGAAGTCAAGCAAGTGGTGAGGAGGGATGGAGGTTTGGCTACCTGCTTGGAGGAAATTTTTGACACCTTTTGTTTACAATTTCAGGAACTTTTTTCCTCCTTTAATCATGATAACATAGATGTGTGTTTGTCCCATGTGGATAGGAGGGTGAATGAGCATATGAATAGGATGCTGGCAAGGGAGTATATAGCAGAGGAAGTAAAATCAGCTTTGTTCCAGATGAACCCCTTGGGCTCTCTAGGTCCCGATGGCTTCTCAGCTATATTTTACCAAACACACTAGGATATAGTGGGAGGGGAAGTGACTCGAGCAGCTCTTGAAGTTCTTAATGCAGCAAGCGACATATCCACTGTAAATAACACTTTTTTTTTTTTTTTTTAAAGAGCCGGTAGCCATATGGTAGTGGCCCCGTCCTAAGTTTATTAATAAGCCCTCACTTATGGTGGAGGAATACCGTGGTTACAAGCCAAGTATGAGGGAGTTTACAGATAAGAGAAAAACAAAAACCTCCCAAATACAAACCAACCTAAGAACCAAAACAGCAAAAAAATCAAACAAATTTTAAACAAGCCTATAAAAATAAAACACGAAAATAAAACTAACAGGCCTATATCAAAACAATAAAACATCTAAACAAGCCTAGCAAAAAAATAAATAAATAAATAAACAGAAACAACAAAACAAACTTGGAACTCAGACTAACGACGAAAGTACGGAATGCCTAAAAAATCCAGCCGCACAATAACTTTTAAATACCTGGGAAAATCTTGGTTGCCGTTATACGTGACATTCAAACCCATTTCGCTTTCTCTAGCAAGAAAGTCCGCTACACTGTTACCTTCCCGCAATTGATGAACCACAACAAAATTAAGCCCCTCAAGTTCCTTGCGCAAAACCTCCCAAAAATCCCAAAGATACCACACAGAGCATTTACCCTTACAAAACCAATCAACAACAATTTGTGAATCACTTTCAATAATCACATTAACCATATGGAGCCGTTTGCACAATCTAATACCATCCAGAATTGCTTTCATTTCATCGCCATTATTCGTTCCCACCTCATAATGGGCAGAAAAAGCCCCTTTTACCAGACCATTCCAATCTCTAATAATGCCGCCCCCTCCCGAATTACCAGGATTACCTCTACAACTCCCGTCGCAATTAAGCTTCACCCAACCCGAAGGAGGCCTGGACCATTTAACAATTTTACTAGGTCTCACAGAAATGCGAGGCCTCTCTAAATTAAAATCTTCCAAAATCTTCAAGTCGTGCATAGATAAATGACTAACAGAATTAATATTATTCGCCAAAGATTTAATCCACACCCGAACACTTCTCCAAACAATCACAGCCGAATCATACTTTCTATCCATTCTAGCCTTACATCGTCTCTTTCAAAGGCACCATTGATGATACAAGGAATTAAACCAACAAGAGTACCTTTAAAAGAGGATTTTTTTGCATAAGAAAACCAGCCAGCTACTCTATTTTTTCACAGAAGACTGCGTCTACAAGGGATACCCAAAACAGTACTGGCATACAACCAGACCTCAAAAGCCACAGCCCCCATAGAAAAAATATGGTCAATATCTTCCATACACCTCCTATCACAACAGTCACACGCAGAGGCAAGAGACACACCTTTACTTTGAACCCGAACGTCCACAGGCAGACAATCCAACCAAATTTTTCACAAACATATAGAAATTCGTTTAGGAAGAAGCTTGTGCCAAAACCAATCATGCCAAGGTAATTCCTGACCTCTCTTTCTCACCACCTCCCAAGCTGTACGAGTAGAAAACCTGCCATCAGTAGAAGGCTTCCACACAAACAAGTCCGGACCATGAGTAACATTAATAGGCATCTGAATAATTTCCTCAACAACCTCCTCACTGACCAGCTCCCTAAGTAAGTCCTCATCCCAAAAATTATTGGACCAACAATCTTGAAGACGCAGCCTGTTATTAGTAATCTCTTCCACCCGTATGGAAAGGGGACCTGATGCCAACCATCTATCAAACCAAAAAGAAACATTACCTCCGTGCACAAGGACATTCACGTTGTCCATAACTTCCAGAAGCATCTTTACAATCGATCTCCAGAATCTAGAATCAGTTGGCTTCACCTTGTAAGTAGAAAAATGGCTATGACGAATATATTTGGCACGAAAAAAATCAGACCAAAGATTGTTAAAAGACAAAATACGGAAAGCAAACTTCATATGAAGAGATTTTTGAACCTCTTTAAGATCTTTCACGCCCAAACCACCTTCTCTAGTAGGCAAACAAATATTCCTCCACGACCTCCAATGATATTTCCTTTTACCATCATTCTCTCCCCAAAAACAATTTGCTAACAAAGCTTGAATATGAGACAAAGATATGGAAGGCACACACATAACAGATAATAAGTGGATAGGCATACTATTTAAAACATGCTTAATTAAAATCAATCTCCTTCCCGGCGATAACAATTTAAACTTCCAACCGGCAACTTTTTTCCTGATTTTATCAATTAACAGCTCAAAAACCTGGGTTGTCAATCTACCAGAAACCAACGGCACACCCAAATAAATAGTAGGAAACTTACCTTCCTTAAAGCCCGTAAGACTCAACAAGCTCCTCTTACGTAAATTTGAAATAGGCTTAAAAAGAAAAAGAGCAGATTTATCCCTATTGATTTTTTGACCGGACCACCTCTCATAAGTATCAAGAGTATGCAGCAAATTTTTAATAGACCTCTTACCCCCATTAGTAAAAATAAGGATATCATCAGCATAAAGTAAATGAGAAACCAAAGGAGCACCAATAGGGTGGTTAAATTTGCCAATCCGACCATCCTGAAAATTACTCCTGAGCAACCGAGACAATATTACTCCACTGTAAATAACACTTACATAGTGCTGATCCCAAAGTAAAAAAGCCTCATTTAGTTATTGAGTTTCGACCTATATCCTTATGTAATGTTATATAAGGTGATCTCTAAAGTCCTAGCAAATAGACTCAAGCTCATTTTGCCTTAACTTATTTCTCCTACCCAAAGTGCCTTATGCCTAGGAGATTAATCCTTGATAATGTGATAGTGGCTTTTGAGGCAATGCACTCAATGAATACAAAGATAAAGGGGTAGCAGGGATATATGTCCTTGAAGTTGGGCATGAGCAAGACCTATGATAGAGTTAAATGGATTTTCTTGAGAGAGGCAATGAAGAAGATGGGGTTCAATTCAAAATGGATTTCATTGGTGATGGGGTGCATCTCAAGAGTGTCGTACTCCATTCTAATTAATGGTTCACCAGAGCCATGGTTCCACCCAACAACGGGGTCTAAGGCAGGGGGATCCCTTATCCCCTTACTTGTTCATCCTTGTCTCTAAAGTGTTGAGCAACCTCTTAAATCAAGTTGCAGTTTCACAGCAAATTCATGGAATCCATTTTGGTAGAAGAAGCTTAAGTATAAACCACTTGTTTTTTGCAAATGATAGTCTACACTTTTGTCGAGCAAATGAAGTGGAATGGGCCAAGATAATTGAATTACTTGATTTCTATGAAAGGGCCTCCGGTTAGAAACTTAACAAGAACATGACATCAATATTTTTCAGTGCTAATACTTAACAACAAACAAGAGATCTTATTGTACCATCTAGTTTCCATAGCTAAAAACCCCAATTTCACCAAAACATAAACTATTTTGTACCATCTAGTTTCTAACTTTTTAAAATCATGCAAAACTATTTTCTAAAAATATATACATGCTGCATATACTTTACCACTGCCCAAGATTTCACCAAAAACTTCACCCAAATATCAAAATTTCACACAAACATCAAAATTGTTTCATTGTGACCTTTGCATTTTCAAACCAAACTTTCACCAGTCCATACTCCATGAAAAATTACCCAACTTACACCAACGTAAACTAGACTAAAACAGGAATAATATGTGAAGATGGTGTAATAGAAATTGATTACACAAGGGCTAGAAATTCAAGGAAAAGACTTCCCAAAATCTGCCTCAAGAGCTCTCTCGGTTTCTCTCTAAACAAATGATGGAAAAAAAATACAAACTATGAAGGAAATGCATGCGACACAGGATATATATATATATATATATAGATATATAAATATAGACACACACACACACATGGGTTGGCTGAATGACCCTTGGATGGAAGGTTGATAGCCAAGAGGTGGAGAAAAGTGGGGTGCACTGCTGTTGTTCCCTGTTGCCAACACTGCCTGAGTGGATGGGCTAGAGTTTGGGTAGCCTTTTTTATTCCCATCAACCGACTCTTGGAGGCTAGCACTTCAGTGGATGTCAATGATAGGCTTGGCCTTGGGAGGGGAAAGAAATTTTCTCAATAAGCCTTGGCTTGTGGTGGTTTTCAGTGGGCCAAAAATGGGCCAAATCGAGCTTCAATTTTGGGTATGGATAGGGTTTCATTTAGGGTTTTAGTTGGATCAAGTCCCAAATCAAAATTTTCTTGGCCCAATGCAATTACCAAGTTATAAAAGAGTGGTTAAGGGTGTAAGAGTGTATAATTGAGTGATTAATTGAACAAGCCCTCCCTAGAGATGGAATTAACAATTTATAAAAAAAATGGAATTTTTTTTTCATAACTTCAAAACTCAAAATAAGATGTTTGTAAATGCTTTCTTTCTCAAATACATAGTCCAAACAGTTTTAGAAAACCAACCAAAAACTAAAACCTCGTTAACAATACCCAACCCAAAGTCACTAAGCATCTGTCTCTCCTTCCTAAGTAGTGTCTTGATCTGCAGCTCCATCTTCAGTCACTAAGCATCTTCGTTGTTGGCCATTACTTAATTTTATACATAAAACCTTCATTTCCTTTTTCCATTCATAACATTTTCATTAGTCCAATGCAATATGCATTTTCTTTCGTAAAGAATGCATTTCATTCTATAACCTTATAAATACCAATTTTTAAGAAAGCATGTACATGTTAAATTTCATGATCCCAATCTTGAATGTGAATGCTTTACATGATACTCAAACACACATTTATAATTAATAGGATGTTTAACATTGGATACCGAGAAGGCTTATACATTTACTCTTACATTACAAAGACGCATTTGGAGAAAGAGAGAACATTTAGTAGAAGGAAATATTGTGTCAGAAGCATGGTCATAGCTACTTACCTCCAATTTCAACCTTTGTTTCTTCTTGCACTTCAATAAATCCTATTCAATGAATTGGAATGAACATATCAATACCCATTTCATATTAAGCTTTCCTAACTATACTCTTAGCTAGTTCTTTACTTTAATTCCAAGAAGAAAGTAAAGCATTTTTCTTAACTTCCTCTCGATCTTCACTTAGACAAAATCAACTACAAGTCAAAACCTCTATCCTTTCAACTTCCTTCCATATCAAACAAGCTCAACAAGAAATCAAGTCAATCCAACTTCATTCCCTCCTTCTCATCTTCCATTTCTCTAAGGAATAACAATTTCATGTAATCCTTCCATACTTCACACTAAGTCAAGCCATTTAAACTCCTAATTTCAAGCATTCTAAATAAATTCATAAACATGTTTAATAACATGCTTACTGTCCAATAAGGGCTATTGAGTTTTCTACATGAAAGATAGGTGAGAATCATGGATTAAGAATGTATAGATGATAATAATTTGCTTGGTATTAAATGGAACAAGGAAGTATAAAAATATGAAAATTTCACCAAAATGGATATTTGACAGCTTTTGGTAGCCTTGTTAGAACCAATAAGTGTGAAGAACTAAGGCTTACTTTTTGGCTAGTTTTGCCCCTTTTTTATCAGTAGTTTATTACTAAAATAAGTAAGTTCAGTTAAGTGAAAGATCAAATGAAAAATAGATATGTACATGGACTGGTTTGAACTAAAACATAATGCATAGCAGAAAATTTCTATACTAACTTGTACAGCCAACAAATTGGTTCTATTCTTGCTTTAAAACTCCCTTCATTTAACCATATTCCCAACTGCATAAACAAAGGATACTAGTATAAACATAGTATAAAACAAAAAGATAGTTCTTGATAAACCAGAAAATTCTAGCATAAAACTTTAGTTTGAATGAAATCTTTGGTTGTTTACATAGGTTATTAACTAAGGTTAAAAATACATAGTAGTCTATACTTTTTTAACACATAAAAATGGACGCTTAAACATAGTTATAAAGTTATTCAAATAGAGGAAGAAGTAGAGTTCAAACTATAGCAGAAGTTTTTGTAGAAATTGTATAACTTGGAACAAAATAGGGCAGAAAATAATCTCACCCCTTCAACTTGGAACAAATTACTATGCTTGTTGCTACCTTTCCTCCACTCTTTTATACACCTAACTAAACAAGTACTAGAAGCAATATGTGAGAAAATTCAAAGCTAGAAGTTACTAAACAAATTCGGACAATAACAAGATTTTCAAAAGTAAACTTGTGTTGTTGTCGTTTTGTGCCAAGTATAGACCTAACAAACAAAGGATTTGGAACTAGATGTTTACCTGACTTAGTCTTCTTCCCAAGGGTGTAAACTGGAGCATCAAAGCAAAAAGATAGAGGTGTGAGCTAAAAGAAATGGAGGGAAGAGGTTCTTGGCTGGAACTCGCAAAAATTTCAGATAATAAAACTCTTTTTTTTCTTTTGAAAGTAACTATAATTTCATTCATTATCAAAGTTTATCTATACAAGCTAAATCATGTATAACTTTGCTATACACTTCCTTTGGACCTTCCTCCATCCAGACTTGTTCTTCCTCACTAGGAAAACCTAGTTTTGCCAAACAATGAGCTGCCTTGTTCCCCTTTCTCTTTGTAAACTGAATCGACCAGCCTTGTCTACCCTGCAAAGCTTGCTTCACATCCTCAACCAATTGCTCATACCAGCTTCGGCAGTCTTCCTCCTTATCAACAACCTTAATAACTTGTAAAGCATCTCCTTCAAACACAACCGATGGAACATTCAATTCAACACAAAGTTGCATAGCTCTCCAAAGAGCCGAGACTTATGCTATCACAGGGTGGACAACACCCTCCCTGCTCATGCACAAAGATACCAGGACTTGTCCTTGAGTATCCCTCATTATAATCCCAACTCCCATTCTCTTAGTTTTTGAGTTGAAAGCCGCATCCCAATTTACCTTATCTTCACTATCCATTGGTGGCTGCCACCTTACCACCCTAATTGTTGTGCCTCCCTCAATTTTTCCCCCATTGAACTGCTTTGAGCCAGTTGAAAATCCTCAAGACAGTCCCTTGCTTGCTTCACCACCACTTTAGGACTAGAGAAAAATCTTTCAAAAATAAACTTGGTCCTCCTATGCCAAATCCCTCTCATAATTGATGACACCACTTCCAACCCCTCCTACTGTAAACTCAGAGACATCATCTCCCACACCTTCACAAAATCTCTCTCTGAGCTAGGCCATTTACGAACAGGACTTGTGAACTCAATCCACACATCTATAGTAGGAGAGCAACTCCATTGGGTGTGGCATATAGTTTCCTCTTCCCTTTCACATATAGGGCACAAAGGGTTCTCAATGACTCTTTTCTTTGTCAAGTTCAATCTCGTGGGTAGACAATCATTTAAAGCCTTCCACATGAAAGACTTTACCACAACTGGTGAATTTAGATTACACACTGCTTTCCAGTAATAATCCTTCACTAAGGCAACTGATGATGATTCTCCCAACCCCTCCCTCCTTCTCATTCCCATCTCCAAATGATAAGCAATTTTCACATTAAAAAGAACAGTTTTTGTGTGCCCCCAAATCAACTTGTCCCTTTGACCAGACAAACTAATTGGAATGTTGCACAATATCTCAGCTTCCTCTTCCCCCAAGGTCTCTTTGATCACCTCAACCTTCCAACAACCCCTTTCAGCATCTATGAGCTCTTCCACTTTGGAACTTCTCTCCAAGTTCTTTGCTGGAGATTGTATACAGAAAGTAAATGGCTTTGGGATCCACCTATCACCCCATATTTTGATGTCTCTGCCATTGCCTACCCTCCACATAAGCCCATGTTTGAGTAAGTCAATAGCTCCCCATAAGCTCTTCCAAATTAAAGAAGGCCCTGAGCCCAACTTAGCCTACAACAGATCACCATTCCTAAAGTACTTCTCCTTTAAGACCCTTACTGCCAAAGAAGAAGGATTAATCAAGAGTCTCCAAAACTCCTTGGCAAGTAAGGCTTTGTTAAAACTTTCCAGACTTCTGAACCCAAGCCCTCCATCAGCCTTAGACTTCCCCGTTTTACCCTAGCTACACCATTGAATCCTCCTATCATTTTGCTTGAAACCCTTCCAAAATCTCACCATCATTCTAGAAATTTCTCTACACAACTTCTTAGGAAATTTAAATACACTCATGTGGTAGTTTGGTTTGGCTTGAATCATTACTTTAAGAAGGATTTCCTTACCCAAGAGGGAGAGAAATTGATTCTTCCAATTGTTGATCCGTTGATCCGTTGCCACACTTTGTCCTTAATACCTCAATAGGTATTGTATTTTGATTTACCAATCATAACTGGGCATCCAAGATACTTCTCAGAGCAGCCACTGACGCTTGCTCCTAGCTCCTTTTGAATCAATCTCCTGTCCTGTGCCTTAGTATTCAGGTTAAAAAAAAACAACAATTTTCTGCTTGTTTAGACACTGGCCCGAGGCTTGTTCATACAAATCAAGTAAGGCCTTGATTTTCTCCCATTCCTCCATATTAGCCCTACTAAAAATGACACAATCATCAACAAATAAAAGGTGTGTAAGTCTAGTTCCTGCCTTACTACAGGCACCCCCCTTATAGCTCCCTTTTGCTCATAAGAGTTGAATAAGTTGGTCAGACCTTCAGCACACAGCAAAAAAAGATAAGGGGACAAGGGGTCACCCTGTCTTAGCCCTCTAGATGGACAAAATTAGCTTATGTATACACCAATCATGACAGAAAATACTTTCTCTTATATAGAATTTATGCATATGCAGAATAAACATCTGAGGTCGTTTTCATATTTCTTTTCAAAAACAAACATGCTTATATTCAAAGCCAACCTCATTTCATTTGTTTTATGCAAAACTAGTATATGAACCCCGCTTACTTAAACTTCTTAGCTTTCCAAAAGTTTTCCTCAATAATGTCGAACAAATATTACTTGTCACCTATAAAAAAAAATAGTCATGTAACCTCTATAAATTTTCAATGGAACACGTATTTCGATTTGTAAACCTGAGATGTTTGAAATAACCTAGTTTAATTCCTCAAAACCTAAACTTCTTCAACTAAAACATTAAAATCTAACTTATTTATTAATGAGGTCCAACTATATAGTATAAAATTGGATAACATAATTATATCAAAATCTATTAGAGTAGATAAAGCAAAATATCATTTAATTAAAAATAGACTTAATTAGTTTTAAAGTATTTAAATAAAATTAAAATCTTATTATTAATTCACTATTGAAAATAGTTATAATCATTATGACTATATAACTAAAATTTTAGATCTTTAAATACTATCTACATAAAATTATAATTTCAAGCTAAACATGACTTACAAGAAACATCTTAAATAAATCAAAACGCAATATCAAAACAAACATCAACCGGCAACAAAGCATACTGACTTATAAACAAGATGCAGTAATATAAATATACTTAAAATAATTTCTCTATAAATATCATGAAATCATCTAAATGAGAAGGGCGTTTTGGGAAGAACCATAAACTGAACAAGGAAACAAAAAGAAATCTTAGACTCCAACACTTCCAGACCAAAATCGTGTGACAGACTACGGAGGAGAGTCTCTACTCACAGAGAGAAAAGGAGAGGCGCGATGGCAGTGTAGTGGGTGGAGGTCGACATTGGTTGGCATGGCAGCATGGCACTGAGAGAGGGCAGCGTGTGTGTGAGAGAGAGAGAGAGATGAGAGGAGTTTACGTATCATGCAGTGTGCATGGGGGCTTCGGGTAGTGGCACTGGACATCTCTGGGCGGTGGATGCTTGCTTTTCGGCGTCATCTGATGCTGCTGACGGTGGCGTCGTTGCCCAACTGTGGCAAGGCATGGTTCTCACTTTGGGCTACAATGCTCTGTTTCCATGGTTCCAAAACAGAGCAGCTCCGGTTTTTACTTTCGACGGACGATGGTGCTGGTGGCGTTTATGTGTTGAAAGGCTTAGGAGTATAGGTCAATGGGCGGGTCTAGCGGCTCGTGGTGTCGTTGCCGTGTGAGTGAAGCTGGTTCCCGTTTGATGACACGGAGAGGCTGGGCGGTAAGGGCAGCCCCACGGTGCTACAACAAGGCACAGCTGGTTTCTTCCGTCGTGCGTCCTGCATGGTTTGGAGGTGGAAGGTGGTTCGCAGAGGAGATTCACAGAGAATAAAGAGAGGGAGAGGGAGAACATTGGGTGCGAGGTGGGTGCACGTTGGAAAATGGTTGTGCTGCGAAGGAGCCGTGGTTGCTGTTTGTGTGGGGAGGAGTGGCTAGCAGCTGCAGCAAACGTAACAAAGGTAGTTCTCAAAGCATGGCTAATGTGTGCGTATAAATATGTGATGTGAAAACCCTAGAGAGATGAGGGAGAAGTGCGTGCAGATGGAAATAGAGTTGTGCGTGCATGGAGTGGATAAAATACCATAGAGACATGCGGGTGAGAAACTACTCATGAACCGATAGTTTTTTTTTTTCAACATTTAAACGAACGGCCAAGATCTCTAAATAAATAATTAAATTTCGTAGTTCAACCATACAAATTCTAGGTCCAGGTGTTACACCTACCCTTATCCTTATCGTATGGGGTATCACAGATTATGAATTGTGTAATTAAGATTTTCTCATTACCGTACGTGCTAGGATGGGATATAATCTCAGTGGAACTCCCTTGACCACTTTGAAGTGAGTAAAAATGGAGTATTATCCCTCGAGTTGATGCCAAACAATCAACAGTCTAGGACGGGGTGGGTGGATCTTGGGCTCATGATTTACCATTGTGTATGCGGAATGACCATAGTTTGTTCTTAGACAAGGGTGAGCGTATCACGATCGAGAACTAAGTTAAATAATGAGTTGTTGTCCTCAAACGATAGGCACACTAGAACACTCGAGCAGTCTGAGGGTCTAAGGCTTGTGTACAGAGTAAAGTGCAAAGGTTTACCTTCTCGCCAGTGGAGGCTAGAGAAACTTTGGTGAAGTATGTTTACGTGAAGCCCTTGTTTCTTGACACAAAGTCACATTGAAGGATTTTTACGTGGAGGTGTAATTAAGAGAATCACTATAGAGTAAAGAACGAAAGAAAAGAAAAAGGAAATAAAGTATTTATGGTTTATGAAATGAATGTTTATTGATAATGTTGATGAAGTTATCTAGACTAGTTGTAGAATAACTTTTGACTCCAAGAATGGCTCTAAGAACGCTCCAAGAATGGCTTTCTCCTTGAAAGTTTTTTCTTGCTTCGTTTGACGCACGTAATGGCTGCTGCTGCTATCAACGGAGGTCGGCGTCCCTTCGTGGATCTAGTATCGGTGGTTCCTCAACCTCTTCCAGATATGTCTGTGGCTTTTCGTCTGCCGAAGTCTAAGGATGGAGAAATTTTTTTCCAGTTCTCTAAGGAAGAAGTCC